>NW_024342648.1:623532-639079 GCF_902729225.1 Pteropus medius | reverse complement strand
CTTGATGGACCTGAGGAAGGGGCCACCTTGACCTTCTTCACGACTGTAGACCCTGCCGCCAGTCTCTGCCTACCTCTTACTACTGTCTCTATGTAGCTTTTCCAGGCTCCCAGAGCCATTCCCGGCCTGAGCTCAATCCTGTCCCAAGCCCTGCGGCACTCCAGCCACCACCACCATCTCTAGCTCCTTCTTCTACCACGGTAGGTGGGTCCTGCCCCCCCAGGGAAGGTCCCAGGGAAGTGACAAGAAACCCAGTCTTTGGTACATCGGGGAGCCCCAGCCAGCTCAGTCTTTGGTACATCGGGGAGCCCCAGCCAGCCAGCTGGGAGGCTGCTGGGCTGGGAGGGAGCTTGTGGCCAGGACAGAGGGGAGGAGACAGGTCCTCACCTGATCAGGGTCTCTTTCCACAGCGGAGCACGGGGAACCCAGTATCCCTCCTGCAAGGGACCCACCCCACTCCATTCTGCTGGCCCCTCCATGAGATTTCCCAGGGCACCCACAACTTCTCAGAGGAGCTGAAGATCGGCGAGGGCGGCTTTGGGTGCGTGTACCGGGCTGTGCTGAGGAACACGGTGTATGCTGTGAAGAAGCTGAAGGAGGTAGGTGTAGCGTCCCCGCCAGGGCCCTGGAAGGCCGGCCGCGCATCCTCACTGCTCTGGCCTGTCCTCCTGCTTCCCACACAGCTCCTTCAGCCTTCCGATTCCCCAGCGCAAGGTCCGCAGCCCCTCGATTGTTCTAGGCACTGGGAGTGGCCATCAAGCTTTGGCTGCAAGAGTCTCATGCTGCCCCTCTCCATTTTCCCTGGGGGCTGCAGGAGGCAGACCTGGAGTGGACTACGGTGAAGCAGAGCTTCCTGACCGAAGTGGAGCAGCTGTCACGGTGAGCCGGTGCATCCCACCAGGACCGCACACCGTGGGACCTGGCTCCCGTGGACCCCCGAAGCCCGCCAGGCCCAGCCTGGCCGAGGGTCCGGCAGGGACTGCTCGTCCCCGAGCCAGTCAGATGGGAAGAGCAGTGGAGGCTGGGGGCCAGAGCGCTCAGGCCCCATTTTTCCAAGCAGGTTTCGTCACCCAAATATCGTGGACTTTGCTGGCTACTGCGCTCAGAGTGGCTGCTACTGCCTCGTCTATGGCTTCCTGCCCAACGGCTCCCTGGAAGACCGCCTCCACTTCCAGGTAGTCTTACCTGGCCTGGCACACTTCCCCCAGACCCACAGCGCCTGTGCGGAGTGGGGCGCGGGGCCTGGGCTGTCAGCCTCCACGAGTGGGTCCCACTGGCAAGCAGGGTTTCCCCAGGACCCTTTCCCACGGCCTCTCCCCGGCTGTTCCTGCGTGTCCGGGAGCCTGGGTTATGGCGCCTCTAAAAAAGGGGGTTATCGACTCAAAGTAACCTGACTCGAGCTTCTCCGTTTTACAAGCAGAGTAGCTGAAGAGTCTCGTCAGTATTGCTCTCGAGGAAAGGGGACAGTGGGCATCAGGCTGCACTGTCTGGACCCGCAGTTGGGCCCTATGTCGTGAGCACCCACGAGACACAAGGGTGAACTGCATACTGTGTTGGGGGAAGTGGGGAGAGAGCCTCCTACAAAGTCCTGATGGTCCTGGGACAAACGAATGAACTTCAGGAACCGAAGGCCACCGAATTCTAGACTGAAAAGCATGTTCCCAGCCATTTTCCCGGCATGCTTTGTACGAAGCAGTGGAATAGCTTAGTCTCAATCCTTTTGTGAAGTAGTTCATGGAGGTTTTGTCCCTCGTTTTCCAGAAGGGGAAACTGAGGCCGAGAGACTGAAGTGCTTGTCCAGACCCCACAGCGACAGGTGGAGGGAGGGTCGGGGGTCAAGGATCAGTGGCCTCCAGCCTCCCGTGTGGCCCTTTGCTCCCTCTGCTGCTCCAGACCCAGGCCTGCTCTCCTCTCTCCTGGTCTCAGCGCCTGGACATCCTTCTGGGCACAGCCCGAGCAATTCAGTTTTTACATCAGGACAGTCCCAGCCTCATCCATGGCGATGTCAAGAGGTGAGGAGGGGATGCAGCCAGACCCCTGGGTGCTGTAGGAGCAGAGTCTGCGGCAGAGCAGTGACGCACCCCAAGCTTCCGCCAGCAGGGAGTCTGGCCCCAAGGAACCCCAACTTGAATGTCCCCATGAGAATTAGGCCTGCCCTCTCCTGCTCAAGGTGGAGGTAGGGGACAGGGTGCAGCCCTGAAGCCTGGGACATCAGAGCGGGGGGCCCCGCATCCCTGAGTCCCTGGCATGGGAAGGGCGTGGGAACAGAGTCCAAGGACAGGCCCTGCTGAAAAGCAGGGGCTGAAATGCCAGGGCGCCCTGGGTGCCGCTTGCTCGGAGCCCCCTCGGCTGGAACGCCCCGGCGGTCCCAAGTCCAATCACGTCAGGTGTCAGGGGCAGAGCGAGCTGGGCCCAGGGCCCGCTGACACCGTTCTCTTCTCCCCCAAGCTCCAACGTCCTTCTGGATGATAGACTGATGCCCAAACTCGGAGACTTTGGCCTGGCCCGACTCAGCCGCTTTGCAGGGGCCAACCCTGGCCAGAGCAGCACTGTGGCCCGGACTCGGACGGTGCGCGGCACCCTGGCCTACCTGCCCGAGGAGTACATCAAGACCGGGAGGCTGGCCGTGGACACCGACACCTTCAGCTTCGGCGTGGTGAGCCGCAGCCCCTCTGCTGGCTGGAGGGGTGGGGGGCTGCGGCCCGGCTAGGGCAGGAAGGCCTGGAGAATTCCGTGTGCAGCCAGAGGCCAACCCGGCGGGAAGCTAACGGAACTTCAGCTGCAGGCCCCTCCCTCCTTGGCACGGGCCTCTTCCTTGGCCCTGGACCTCATTTCATATTTGTCACTTTGCATTCCTTTTTCTTCAAGTTGGCAATCCAAATCTCCAAAGCTTCAGTCCCATAACATGGGACTGCATCCTTGTGGGGAGCTGGTCCTGATCTGTCCGTGTGAGGGCCAGGCCGCTCCATCCACCCCACAAGCCCCTCTGCACGCAGTCCTCCCTGCCAAGGTCTGGGGTGGTGCCATCCCAGAAGCCACTGCTATGCTCTCCATCCCGCCCTCCCTCCAGGTAGTTCTGGAGACCCTGGCTGGCCAGAGGGCTGTGAGGATGCATTGTGCCAAGACCAAGTATCTGGTGAGCCTCTTGAGGCGGGGCAGGCAGGAAGCGAGAAGCAGACAGGAAGGGAGAGGGGCAGGCAGGGAGGGAGAGAGGGGGGCAGGGAGGCGCTGCTCCTGGCAACCAACAGGTGCAGCCCTGGAGGGTGGAATGATCTGGAACGCAACACCCCACAGAAGCCAGCCTCTGCCGCTGCTGACTCATCTTTGAAAGTAGGCAGGGCCCCAAGCAGCTTTCTTTACCTTGCCGGGGAGAAACCTGTCTTTCTTCTATAAATGTGTTGGGCCTTTCCAGACCCCACCTGGGCTGGGGGCAGGGGAGGGGGTGTCCCCGCGGGGCAGTCCCAGTGCTCTGGGACCAGAAGCTATAGTGGGAAACAACACGGGGCCTGCGAGAGGCTGTGGCGGAGCATCAGGCAGGCTCTGAGAAGCTCTCTGGGCCCCGCCGGGCCGGGCGAGCTGCAGATGAACGCCTCTCGCTGTGGGGGCAAGTCTGAGCCAGGGGACAGGAGACCTGGCTTCCAGTGCCATCTTGACAGTGGTCGCGGAGCAAATCCCCGCTCTTTGCCGCGCCCCCTTCCCCATGTGCAAACAGACAGAATTCCCGTTTCGCGCTTAGACACTTCCTGGGCCCAGAACGTGCTTGGTCAACGTTTGCTCTTCCGACTTTGCCAATTGGTATACCTCCAGCCGCTTCCGCTCCTGGCTTGGGGCTGTTTCCATCCGTTCCCGGGTCTCAGCGAATCTGGGCCAGGAACCGGGGAGCCGGGTGGGAGCCCTCCTTCCTTCACCTTCCACACCCATCGACGCATCCAAGTGGCGCTGCTCTCCGTGTTGTCATTCACCGCCCCGGATTCCTCGGGGGTCCTTCGTTGGTCCTCTTTTGACCTTTCCTATTCGTCCTCTGTGCTGCGGCCAAAGCAATCTTTTAAAAACGTGAAGGGATCGTGGAAGCCCCTTTGCCTTCCCGCTGCTCCGGCGGTGAAGGCCCAGTGCCTGAATGTAGCCACAGCTCTCCGGGCCCCTCATCACCCGCCTTCTGTCTGTCTCCAGGCTCCTTGCTGTTTGTTCTAGGGCCTAAAGGGCCACCCCCCACCCAGGTGCTTCCTCCTGCCCCTTCCCATTTCAGAACTCAAGGTGGCCTCCAGCCATTTCATGGAAGGGGGCGGTGGCTCTGCATAGCGCACTCGCTCCCTTTCTCGGTTCTGCCGTCTCCAGCTAATTCGTGCTTCCAGATCCCAGGTCAGGCGCCACTTGCTCGGGCCCGTGGGCCTCCACCAGAGTTTTCCATTGCTCGATAGACTTGTTATTGGCATCTCTCCATTCGAGAAAGTCCAGTCTGTGAAGGTGGGCCAGGCTGTTCCGTTTGTCGGTGCTGGGCACACAGCGGGTGCTTAATCAGCCTGAAGAAAGACCACAACAGTCAGTGACCGAGGGCCTGGGGAACGCGGCTAAAGGCACAGCACCCCCGGGGGGCATGCTCACAGTCTCTGTCCCACAGAAAGACCTGGTTGAAGAGGAGGCAGAGGAGGCCGGGGTGACCCTGAAAAGCACCCAGACCACCCTCCAGGCGGGTCTGGCCGCAGACGCCTGGGCCGCCCCGATCGCCACCCAGATCTACAAGAAGCACCTGGACCCCAGGCCTGGGCCATGCCCACCCGAGCTGGGCCTGGCCCTGGGCCAGCTGGCTTGCTGCTGCCTGCACCGCCGGGCTAAGAGGAGACCCCCCATGACCCAGGTATCCTGGTGGGGAAGGGACAGGAAGCAGTCGAGGTGCCCGGTGGCCATGGGGGACCGTGGCCTGCTGAAAACCCCGGATTCCTGCCTCTGCCCTGTAGTGAGCCAAAGACAGCACCTACCAAACATTGCTCACTTCGCCTTCGGTTCTGCCTGGGGCAGCTGGAGCCCCACTGAACCCCGCCTGGTACATAGAGAGGCAGGGCTCCTTTTGTGCCCCCTTCTGGATGTACCGTGCCCCTGCATCTACCTTTTTCCGTCCTCTCCTTGGCCCCCACCTCCGACAGTTGAGAATACAGAAGCCCCATGTGAGGGCAGCAAGGCAGTGAGATTCGTTTTCTAGAAGACAGAGAAGCCATTCTCAGTCCTTAGCTTTGGCGGCTGTGATCTCTCAGTGCTCCTTGTGGCAGATACAAAGGGACGAGGGACAGAGCTTTCCCACCTGTAGGCTGTGCCCGCTTAGCGGTCCCCACAGACGCAAGAGCAGCTGTGTGGGGCCTGGGGTGGCAGCCCAAGCCCCAAGGGAGGTCACGGATGACCCGGAGCAGCCTCGGGGTTTGATTGTCTTCCGTGAGGGATGTGACTGACTGGTCGTTGTGGCCAAGTCTGGCCTACCCAGGGGCAGCGGAGAGCCCCACCCGGGCCACTTGCCCTGAGCGCCCCTGTCTTTCCTCGCAGGTGTACGAGAGGCTGGAGAAGCTGCAGGCAGCAGTGGCAGGGCCGTTGCTGGAGCCAGAGGCTGCCAGCCATGGCCCCCCTTCCCCACAGGAGAACTCCTACATGTCCACCACCAGCAGTGCCCCAAGCAGTGCCAGCCCATGTCAGCCCCCGGCAGTGCCCTCAGGAGCCTTGGCCCAGGCTACAGAGCGGCTCCAGAAAGGCCCCAACCAGCCCGTGGAGAGTGACGAGAGCGTGTCCGGCCTGTCTGCTGCCCTCCATTCCTGGCACCTGACCGCGAGCTGCCCCCCGGGCACGACCCTGCCGGGCAGCCCTGGACAAGAGGCCGCCGTCTGGGCCCCAGCCTCCCTCAAGCAGGCCAGCTGTACTCAAGGGGGCACCACCCCAGAGTCGAGATCGGGCGGCAGCCTGGAGCTCCGGCCCACAGCTGTGGAAGGTAGCTGGGGACAGGTGCCCAGAATAGGGAGCAAGGGCCCTCTTTGGTGGCAGTCTCCATATTCCTCACGCCTGGCCTTCTGGGGCCTGCTGTTGAGCTCACTCTGTCCTTAGCGAGCTTCAGGCCTCTGTCTTGGAGCAAGCGGCCCACCCGCCCTTGGAAAGGGGCACAGAGGACAGCCCAGTGCTGCCTCATACCCCCAGGCCGTGACCCACGGGTGGGTGATAAGCTAGGAGCTCACTTCCGGAAAGCCGGGAGCACGGGAGGCTCTGTCTGGACCGGGCTCCTGGTGTAGCTGGGAGCCAGGGCCGTGGCACGGCCCCTTCCGGGCACTGCGCTCAGAGGGCCCCGGGGACTTCCGGGGCAGGGTGCCAGGCTGGGGGCCGGGAAGACTCATGTCAGCAAGGAATTCCCAGGTACGACTGCCCCCGAAGCTAAGAGGGTGCTCTCTCCACCGCAGAATCGCTCCTGGGCAGCTCTGCATCATCACGGCCCCCGCAGATTGTCATTAACCCGGCCCGACAGAAGATGGTGCAGAAGCTGGCCTTGTACGAGGACGGGGTCTTGGACAGCCTGCAACTGCTGTCGTCAGGCTCCCTCCCAGGTACCCCACATGCGCTCTGCAGCTGGAAGGCCAGCGTCGAAGCATGTTTTCCGATCAGGCTCAGACACGGCCCCTGCTCCCCGAGGGTGTGGGACAGTGCGAGGGCAAGCCACCCGCCCCCTCTAACGGTGGCGGGCCCTTCCCCCGCCGCCCTTTGGAAGTTGGGTATTCTGGGCAAAGCCCTGTGCCGGCTCTCTCACCTCCTGACAACAGTACCTTCCCTTAACCTGGGGGGGGGGTGCCAGCGCCCCTCTGTGCATCCGGAACACACAAAGCCGCAGCAGGCATTTTCCATTCCAGGTGCTGTTGCAACCCCGCATTCCAGAAAGCAACCCCAGGAGCCCCTCCCCGCTCATTTACTAACTGCCATTTCCTCCTCCTGCAGGCTTGGCCCTGGAACACCAAAACAGACGGGACCCCGAAGAGAGTGATGAATTTCAGAGCTGACCTGTTCACCTGGACAGATCCCCCAAACTCGGAAGTCAAAGTTCTCATGGTCGGAAGTTCTCATGGCGCGCGAACCCTCGGGAGCCCTCGAGCAGTAGGGGTAGGGGCCCCTCCTCTCAGGCGACAGCAGGTGGTGGCCCCTGTAGTGTAGGCGTGTGGGCACGGGCCAGCCTCAGAGCCACCCACACCGGCTGCTGGAAGCTGTCCATAACGCCTGCCTTCAGTCCAGCATTCGGGGGGAGAGCAAGGCCAATGTCGTGGGAGGGGTGTGTGCCACAATGGCCAGAGGGGAGAGGTGAGTGGGACTGCAGCGGGGGGCCGGCTCCCCTGAGAGTTGGGCAGGGCGATTGCAGCCCAGGCCGACAAGCAGCCACCCTTAGCCTTTCTCTTTGTACTTTGCTGAAGCCATGGGGAAAAGCGGCCGCTCTGTAGAGCAGAGCAGAGGAGGCTGGGGCCCTCCCAGCTGCTCGTCATGTGAAAAAGTGACATGGCCGCCCTGTGGTTCAGTCCACTAGCCAGAAGCGAGGGTTCTGAGATACCCCAGAGAGTCTAGTGGCGCCCCCATCGGGCCAGTGTCTGTAGGCTTCACGGAAGAGTTTTGAGCTAAGCTAACGTGAGTGCCTGCTCGCCAGGCCGCCCAGGGGGGTTACAGATAGGCACCCAGCCAAGTCAGGCTCCAGAGCCCGGAGGCTCAGCATCAGGCCCAGGAACTGATTGTGACGGAGTGGCTATTACCCAAGGTTCACGTAGGCCCAAGTCCTATGTTACCCAGACAGTGAGAAGCCCCAAGGCGACAAGTCGGGAGCGAGGCAGAGGAGGAGGAAAAAGAACATGCGAGTCAGTTTTAGAAACAGTGAGGTTTCACGTAACCGAGCGTCTTGGAAAGTAGCCCAGGGCTGTAGCACAGGCTTACAATGATTTTGTGTCCACAGTCATGAGTCACACTACATGCCCCACAAAGCTAGGCATTGGTGAAGTCCAAGTTGTCCTGGAGTAATAAAAGCTTATGTGTCGACCTCTGGCTGGACTTGTGGAGTTTGTTGCACTGAGAGCCTCGAGCGTTCCCAGTGCTTTTCAACTCAGGATTCTTGACCGTCCAGCCTAAAACACCAGATTTCCCTGCCCCCCACCCCAGCAAACCCTCTGAAGGCTCTCGTGCCACCATACTGGTGGCAGGTCCACAGCACTGCCACCCAGCAGTACCTTCATGGGTCGTTAGATGTTCCCTGTGTGTTTTATGGGTTCTGATGCTATTATAAATGGTATCTTTATTGCGTTTTCTACTTGGTCATCGGTCGTGTATAGAAATACAACCGAGTTTTGTGTTTTTTGACCTTGCTTAAATTCACTCATTAGGTTTGGCAGTGTTTCGGTAAATATCTCGGGATAGTCTGCGTACGCAATCATTTCCCCTTCAAATAAGATAGTTTCACCTCTTCCTTTGCAATCTGCCTCTCAATTCTTTTTCTTGTCAATACGTGTATTTTGTCCATCCACTTTCGAATATTAAACCAACTTTGCATTCCCTGGGTAAAAAGAGCTCTTGGTCATGACATGTTATCCTTATGTATTGCTGAACTCCATTTGCTAATCTCTCTTGAGAATTTTTGCATCTACGTTCGTGAGGAATATCGATCTGCATTTTTCTGTTGATATCCGGTTTTGGTATCAGGGCCTCATAAAATAAATTGGTTTTAATGGGCTTGTGTACACTTGCTGTTAACTTCTTTAAATGTTCAATGGATTCACCAGTGAAGCCATCTGTACCTCGAGTTTTTCTTTGCGGGAAGGTTTTTCATTCCAAATTCAATTTCTTCTATTAGCTATCGGGCCATTCAGATTTTCTTTTTCTTTGTGAGTCAGTTTTAGTAATTTGTGTCTTTCAAGGAATTTACCCGTTTCATCTAAATCGACATAAGTTAATAATCTCCCTTTATCATCCTCACGGCTGTAGGTTCTGTAGTGCCATCCCCCCTTTCATTGCTGATGTCGGTAATTTATATCTTTTTATTCATCGGCCTACATAGAAGCTTATCGATTTTATTGATCATTTCAGAGTACCAAATTTTGGTGTCATCGATTTCTCTCCGTCGTCTATTTTCTGTTTTGTTGATTTCCACTCTATCATTTCCTTTCTTTTACTTACTTCGGAGTAATAAAAGTTATTGCGGGTTTCATTTGTTCACCTTTTTCCGACTTCTTACAGTGTAACCTTAAATCATTGATTTTAAACTTTTTTTCTGACATAGACATTTAAAGCAGTAAATTCCCTTTGAGCCGCATTCTACGCATTTGAATATGTTCTGTTTTCATTATCATTCAGTTGATGATGTTTTCTGATTTTCCTTGTGATTACTTCTTTAACCAATGACTTACTTAGAAGTATATTGAATTTCCCAATACTAGAGGATTTTGCAGGTACCTTTTGGTTATGTGTTTTGAATTCCATCGCGGTCAGAGAATTTACTCTGGCTGATTTCATTCCTCTCAAAATTATTGAGACTCGTTTTATGGTTTAGTTCGGTGAATGTTCCATTTAGATTTTTAAAGAGTATATCCCGTAGTTGGGTAGAATATTCTATAAATGTCAATTAGGTCAAGGTGGTTAATGGGGTTGTTCGAGTCATCGGTATCCTTGCTGATTTTCCGTCTAGCAGTTCTCTGGAACTCTGCGAGGAAAGTGTCACAGTCTCTGACTCTGAATATGGATGTGTCTTTCTCCTTTCTGTCAGATTTTGCTGCATCTCTTGCACTGAGTGTGTTCGCATTTAGGATCGTTACGTGTTCTCGATCAGTTGACACTTCTATTATCATGAAATGCTCCTCTTTATCTCTGGTAATATTCCTTCTTTTGACATCTGCTTCGTCTGATATGAATATAGCCACTCCAACTTCTTTATGCTTAGTTCGTTTCGTGTTATAACTTTTTCCGTTCTATACTTTTAACCTATCTGTGTCTTTATATTTAAAGTGCACTTATAGACAAGATATGGCTCCATCCTACTTTTGTAACCAGTCCGATAATCTCTGCCTTTCAATTGGTTTGTTTAATCCATTTACATTTAATGGTCGGGCTTAAGTAGACCATCTTGCTATCTGTTTTCTATTTGTCCCATCTGTTCTTTGTCCCTTCATTCCTCTGTTTCTGACTTCTTTTGGGATGAATCAGATGTTTCCGGCATTCTGTTTTTCTCCACTATTGGCTTGTTGGCTCTGATAACTGAGACCACTTTCCTGCATCGTGATCTGATCTTTGTGCATCGTCATAGGCACAAAGGTCGAAATCTAGGCTGCTTATAGGGGTCACTGCATTTCTTTTCCTCTGATCGCAGTCCTGCACTGCCTGCTGTCCAATATCTGAAAATAGTTCTTTTAAACTTTTGCCTAGTTTTCTAGTCGTTTACAACCAGAAGGGTCTACTGGTATCGGGTATTCCATCATGGCCACTATCATAAGTTTTCCCTCTTCTGAGTAATTCTTTACTCCTGCGGTCACCCTATCTTTCTCTTGTACGATCAGTTTCTTCCTTGCTCCTGGATCTATTTTCATCCGATATGTTCCCCAGTAGCTTCCATTCGTGAAGGAGTCCATTGGCCCAACACCTCTCTCTAATCGCAACCCCAATTCTCCGTTCTTCTTTGTAGCCCAACTTCTCGAAATAATTGTCTGTTTTTTTCATTTTTTTATTATTTATTATTATTTATGCCTCCGGCACCTGGTCTTCCTAGGTGGTCTCCCATCCAAGTACTAACCAGGCCCGACCCTGCTTAGCTTCCAAGATCAGACATCAGGCTTGTTCAGGCTTGTTCACCGGGGCGCAAACCCAGGACCTTCTACTTGTAAAGCTGACATGCTAACCGCGACACTATGGAACCACGTCCAATAATTGTCTATTTTCTCACTTCTCGTTCCTTCTTGAACCCTTCCTAACGTGGCTCCTACCCCACCACTCTACCAAAGTGGTATCAAAGACACCGGTGAACATGTCGCCGGGTCCAGTGTCCTCTGCAACACTGCCCTCCCCGTCTCCTCTACCCGACCTCTACAAGGCAGGGCCCCTCAGGGCTCACCCGGGGCTCTCCTTGTGACCTCCACTCCCGCCTCCACTCACTCTACTCGTTCTCAAAGGCCATCTTCCTATCGATCATTCCCAAATGACGTATTCAACAATGAACTCTTCTCTGAGCATGTCACTCATCCTTCCGACTGCCTACGGGACATGTCTTTGGTATCTCACAGGCACCATAGCTTAAATGATGAAACAGAACCTCGGATCGACAGTTGTCACAAGCACTGTCTCGGGGTATGGCCCTAGCACCACTTTCCACCCAGCTGCCCAAGCCAGACCCTCAGACGTTAGGTTTGTTTTTTAATAGAATCCATTAGGGAGGTGTAACTTAAAGGCAGAAAGGTATGCAAACTGTACATGTCTAACTCAATGAGTCATAAGACCAGCCCACACGCGAGGAAGAAGGAGTTACAGTCAGGCGTTTGACGGAGGGGAGTGCCGAAGAACTCGTGGACGTGTTTTAAACCAGTGCGAGGCCATTTTCGTCCCCCCAGAAAGGTCCCTCATGCAAGGGGGCCACGCACATAGATTAGTTTTGCATGTTCTTGAACTTCGCATGTTCGTGAAGATGTCCTCGGACTTCTAGACACTTCATTGCTTTACCTTTCATATGTGGCTCTGTGCTACATGTCAAATTGATTTTTGTTCCCGATGGTAGGTAGGCATCAAGATGTCTCATTTTCCCACGTGGACATCCAGTTTATCCCACACCAGTTAGTAAAAGACTATCTTTCCCCCGCTGAATCAAAATGGGGCCTTCGTCATCAACCGGCTGGCTGTGTTGGCACAGGCCTGTTTCTACCCTATGTCCCTGTACAAATGCCACACTGGCTTCATTCCTGTAGCCTTAGAATAAGTCTTAATTTCTGTTAGCTGTGATTCCTCCAGTTTGTTCTTTTTTAAGATTGTTTTAGTTATTCTAGGCCCTTTGCGTTTCCATATAAAAGGTAGAGAAATTGGAACTCTCGTCCATTGCTGGTGGGAATGTAGAATGGTCTAGCCACTTTGGGAAATGGTTTGGCAGTGTCTTAAAACGTTGTCATCAGCTTACACCATAATACGACTATTCCATTCCTAGGATTTGCCCAGGAGAAACAAATTCATACCTCCACAAATGTTCACGGCAGCTGTATTCACAACAGCTAAACAGTGGAAACAACCCAAATGGCCATCAGGCGACTGGATAAACAAATTGTGTGTTCACACAACAAAAGACTACTTAGCAATTAAAAGAAACAAATTATTGGGCTCAGAATAACTACACTGAGTAAAGATAGCCAGACCAAAAAGGCATACGCACTGTAGGACTCCATTTACGTACAGTTCCAGGAAATGCAAACTTATCTCTCCTAACAGAAAGCTGATCGGTGGCTGTCTAAGGGTGGGTGGGGAGGGATGAGCTGAAGGAAGGGGTTGCCAGAGGCGTGAGGAGACTTGGAAGGTAGCGGATATGTTCATTCTCTTCATTATGGTGCCAGTTTCACAGATAGAACTTTCAAAACATAGGCTTTAAATGTCTGCAGTTTATTTTATGTCATTTCTACCTCAATAAAACTGTTTGTTTTTTTGACATACAACATGTCTCTTTTAAGCAGCGCATTGTTGGGTTTTTTTCCCTTTAACCCAGCCTGGCAATCATTGTTTATCCACTGACTTTTTCATGTATTTGCCAACACGTTTTTGTGTGTGTTTATTGTGGGAAAACATACACGACATGACATTTATCATTCGGACCATTCGCGTACAGTTCAGTGGCATTAGATACGTTCACGGCATTGTGTACCCATCACCGCTATCTGTACCCCAAATGTGTTTCGTTATCTTGCCCATTAAACAGTAATTCCCCATCCTCTTCCTGGTCTGTTTAAGAGCACGTCTTGCTTTTCGGTGTCTGCTGTCGCATCTGCTGTTCGTCCCTTCCTGTCTCCTTCCTCCTCTTCTGGTGTTGCCACTTGTGTTATTACTCTAGGGATCACCCTAAGGGTTGGCTCCGTGTCCTGGCATTGACCCCTCCCCCTTGCCTTCGATGCTGTCTTTTCACATATTTTAAACCCCAAAGGACGTTATGGGTGTTGCTTTACTTTAAAGGGTCTGTTTTTACTTATATTTACCCACTTATCTTTCCTTTCTAGTATTCCCCATGCCTTCTGTCTTGGATCTCTCCCTCCCTCCCTTTCTTTCTCAAATTACTTCATTTCTTGGCAGAAAATAGGGTCAAGAAAATAACGAGAGGATAAAGTCACTAAAGGAGACATTACAGAATATGAGCCGACCTCAGCTGTCTCCCGGTCTTGACTACCCCGACAAACACTCCCGAACCTTCTACGGGTTCCACAACATAGACGTCAGTATATTTTGAGTAACACTTCAAGTAACAGATATGCCATGGATCGTCCTCTCCAACCCCGAGGGAAACGTGTGTCTCTTCCACGCGTTTATCAAGAGGGCTGGGCGAACGTGCTGGGCTCTTTAACAGCTTTAAGATGTAATTCACGTTCCATAAGGTCCATCTGTTGAAAGCGTGCGATTCGATGGTTTTTCATACATTTCCAGACTTGTGCAACCATCACCATAACCAATTTTCCAGCATTTTCATCACGGCTAAAAGAAACACTATACCCATTAGCAGTCACTTGTCATCCTTCCCTGTCCACTTTCCAGCCCGAGACGATTACTAATTTTATGGTTTTAACTAGTCTGGACATTTCATGTAAATGGGATCATGTAAATGTGATCTTTGGTTTCTGACTTCTTTCCCTTCGTATAATGATTTCAAGGTCACCCAGGCTGTCGCCTGTATTGGTGCTCCATTCCCTTTCTGTGACCGAATAATATCCCATTGTATGGAGAGACCACGTTTCGTTCATCCCGTCATCTGTATTGGACATTTGGGTCGTTTTCACGTGGGGCTCTTACGAAGAGTGCCGCTGTGAACGCTTATGCCACGGTTTTTGTGTGGCCTTGTTTTAATCTGTCCAGAAGTGGCATTGTTAGGTCATATGATAACTCTACTCTGTATCTATTGCTTAATCTTTGTAACGTCCTTGAATCTGGAGTTTGACGTCTTTTTGTCCATTTTGGAAACTTCTCAGCCAGTATCTCTTTAGATATTGCTTCTGTCCTTTGTCTTCTGTTTGGGGACAAGCCCAGGGCGACTGCGGTGCTCACCTCCTATGTGGGCCCTTATCTCAAATATTGTAACACCTCAAGTCACGCCTTTGCCGTTTGTTCTCCGGTTCCTTTAAACAGTTATTTTAAAATACATATTTTGTTCATTTTGTATAGTTATTTTCAGAGTCCGATGCACCTATCATGGCCACAATCTGAAGTGTCCCGAAGTTATTCTCGACTCCTCCCATTCCTTCCCTCACGCCCCCGACACCAAATAACCAACACGCTTTATCTTCTTCCATACTGTATATACCTCCCATTGGCCCCGTGCCATCTCGGTGGCCCGTTTCCCAGGCCACCATCATCTCTGTCAAGGCTGGCTGCAGCACCCTACCGTGGGCGTCGTGCCCCTGCCTAGCCCTCCAACCTCTTCTCCTGCCACTCGGGTCCCTCAGTTCTGTCAACGTGAACGTGGCAGGGTCACTTCACAAAACTCCGCTGTTGGTTTACCCTCGTTCAGACACATCAGCGCCCAGGCAATGCAGACGAAACCGAACCGAACGCGTGTCCCTCAGCTTTTCTCTCAGCCGAATTTTTGAACAATATTCAGTTCGGCTACTGGTGGTGGGAGGGTTTGGGGTTTTGTGTTTTGTTTTGTTTTGTTTTTGTTTTTTGTTTTTTTTGGTTTTTTTTTTCCTAAAAATCTCCAAGAGCCATGCTTGTGGTGTCTAGGCCACCAGTTGCTGTAGCAACCTTGAGTAAGCACTTGTGAAAGGAAGCTTGCTTTACGCTGACTGTCACCGGGAGGGTCTAGAACGAAGCGCCATAAGTAGAGGCTGCAGATTAAGTAGAGCCAAAGGACAGGCTGGCGGAGGGAAGGGGACCCAAGGTCTGTTAGGGACAGGAGAGCAGAGAGATGATGCTGAGCTAGTGAGAATCTGGCAGCGAGGGTCGACCTGTCCTGCCGCATTCACTTTTTTAATCATCTCAGCAGATTGCAGATGGAACGTCAGAAATCCACCCTCGCCCGTTGTTTTTCTGGACCAGCATGAAAGTCAGCGGGCGAAGCATAGAACGGAGACCGCCCTCTGGGGTTGCGTTTTCTGCTGAGTCACTGCCTTAATGGCCACCCCAGATACCCGACTCCCCCTCTGTTAGCCTGTTTCTAAGGCAACCAGTGAGCGGGCTGGGAGCCAAGCCAACCTGGGGATCAGAGGGACTCCCATTGCCCGCTACCATGTGGCCATTTTCATTTTCTTAGCGGGAACGTTTCCAGAGTGTTTTTTGGTTTTTGGGTTTTTTTTCTTTTGTTTTGTTTTGTTTGTTTTGTTTTGTTTTTTTGGGTTTT
>NW_024342648.1:593456-620008 GCF_902729225.1 Pteropus medius | reverse complement strand
AAAGAGAAATGATGCCCAATCTCAGATCAGACCCAGTGACGAGAGCCAGATTCGGGGCTGACGAGGTGACTCCAGCCCTGCCTTACACGCCGTTCCAGCAGCCCCGAACCCAAAGGAGGCCTCCCTGACTGAGGATGGGCAGCTGCTGGCCTCCTCACCACCTCGGCTGTCTCTCGCTACCCCAGTCAGAGCTGCAGGCAGGGGACCAGCCGTCTCCACTGTGGGGCCCAATGAGACTCGATATTGTACAGATGGCAGCTCTCTTGCACGGTGTTGGTTTTTCTTGTTGGTGGTATTGCTACAGGAAATGGGGACAGACCGGGGTCCCCCGCCACATCTTCTAACTTATTTTTACATGGAAACCTGCTCTTTTGGTACGGTGCTAATTTTGTAACCAGTCAACTGACTGTGTTTGCTTGTTTTGTAGAATTCTTTTTTAGCTGATTCTCTTGGACTTACTTTTCAGTTGTACGGTCAGCTTATTCACGAAGCATGAGAGCTTTGCTTGGTCTTTTCCAACATGTGTTCTTTGTATTTCTCTTTCTCAACGTTAAATAATGATGATGATCATGGGAATGTGGTCTTCTTGGCTAATGACAATGCTTCTGCTGTTTCATTACTCATAGCATTGCCTTCTGGCTTGAGATATATATATTATATATATATTGAAGAAAATATATATATACACATATATATATATATACATATGTGTGTGTATAAATATATACACATATGTGTGTGTGTGTGTGTGTGTGTGTGTGTGTGTGTGTATATATATATATATATATATATATATATATATATAATCAGTATGAGCTCATGAAGCTATCATCTGTTACAGATTTCACTTTCCAAAAATGGCCGGAATAATATTTCCCATCCCACTCACTCTTCCAAAACATTTCTACTCCCTCATCAGAGGTAGAGTCCCTGGGTGGGCCTCTGTGACTGCCTTGACAAGATGGAGTCTGGCAGAAGGGACACTAGTGACTTCCCAGGCTAGGTCCCTCTCTTGGGATGCTCACTCTTAGAACTGGACACCATGCCGTGAGGAAGGTGACATGGAGAGGCCCAAGTGCAGAAGAACCAACGTCCTCTGCCCTCAGTCCCAGTTGGGCTCCCAGCTGACATCCAGCACCAAGTTCCCCACTTGGTGTCATTGGAGGCATCAGGCCTCGTTGGGTGGGCTTGGCCTAGCCGATGCCAAAGAGATCCATGGACAAAAAATGAATACTTGCGATTGTTTTAAGTCACTGTTTTGGAGTAGTTTGTCCCGCAGCAATAATCACTAGAAAAGCATCCGTTCCAAATCCTGTGTATCAGGAGAACTAAATTTTATCAAATACCTTTTTTTCTTTGTTTTATTTTTTATTACGATAAAATATACATATAAAACTTACCATTTTGACCGTTTTTAACGGTACAGTTCAGTGGCATTAAGTTCAGAGCATTCGCGTTGTTATGCGACAGCCCCATCGTCCATCTCCAGAACTTTTTCATCCTCCCAAACTGAAATCTGTTCCCGTGAGACACTAACTCCCTTTCCTCCCCCAGCCCCTGGCACCAACCATCCTATTTTCTGTCTCTATGAGTTTGACGAAGTGGAATCAGATAGCATATGTCCTTTTGCGACTGGCTTATTTCACCCAGCATAACGTCCTCGAGGTTCACCCACGCTGAAACAGGTATCAGAATTTCCCTCCTTTTTATGCCATGGCTTGGATAGGCCTCGTTTTGTTTATCCGCTTCTCCGTCGATGGACACCGGGGTTGCTTCCAGCTTTGGCATGCTGTGGACACTAGTGAGTAACGCAAGTATCAGTTCCGATCCCTGCTTCAGATCCTTTTGGGTAGATACCCAGAAGTGAAATCGCTTCAGATACCTTTTTGACATCTGCCGATGTCATATTTTCCTCCTCTGACACATTCAGATCACTAACGACAGCGACCTGTTTCCTGATCGAATCATCTCTCCACCTCTGGAATGAACTCCACTGGCTTATGGTATATTCGTTTTTTTAATCTGCTTTTGGCCGATACTAATTTTTAATGTTCAAAACGTGCGTCGGTACTTTTCAGTGATAATGGCCTACAGTTTTCTTTGTGGGGTGCGTGTGGGCGCGCCCTCTTTGTTAGGTCTGGAAATCACATTCATTTGGTGGGTCGGCCCGGAAGTGCCTACGGAGCAGCAGACATGGCTCTGGACTCTTGGAATGGAGCAGCGACTGAGACGCAGCCTGTCTCTGTTCTCCTTGGGGAAGAAGGTTCTTCCGGTCTCATAAAACCCATTTGGAAGCTTTTCTTTACTTCTTTAATACGCTGGAACTACTCATTTTTTGAAAGGCCAGAAAGAATTCATTTGAGGCCTGCGGCCATGGGAGGGGTGGCTGTCTGACGACCCGTTTTCTCCTCTGCTCAGCTGTCCTCTTTCTTCTGGGATCAATTTTGGCAATGTCAGTTCCCACCGTGGGACCCAGCGTGTGCCTTAAAACCCTGCAGACCACGGCGGTGTCAGGGTCCCTCTCAGCCTGTCACTCAAGGACAACGCTCAGACCCAGAATGCAACTCACCTCTGGTTCCAGTGGTTCGAGAGGGAAGAGGCCTGGCCACAATGCTTCTCCTGGAGGGAGCCTGCCCCCTGCCCCCGCCATCCCTCCCCTCTCTTCCCAAGATTCCTTCTCCTTCCTCGACCCCACTCTCCCCACATCCCTCCCCGCTCCCCTCACCCTCTTCCGCCCCGGGCCCCTCCTGCTCTCCTCACCAGGATGGAGGCCGATGAAGAGATCGCAACCTCATTAGTCATGGGGAAATGCGAGATGAAACCACAACGAGATAGCTAGACACACGTCAGAATGACTAACAATAAAAAGACGCTTCGTACCAAGTGTCGATGAGGACGTGGAGCCAGGGGGAGTGTAAACTGGCGCAGGCGCTGTTGGATAACCGTTGGGCAGTTTCTTATGAACTTGAACTTCACCTACCCTAAGCAAGCGGTTCCTCTTCTGGGTGTGCCCGAAAAGAAATGAATGCAGATGTCCATAAAAAGACTTGGGCGTGAGTGTCCGGGGCCCCTTTATTTATATGAGCCAAGAAGTGGAAACAAACTAAATACCCATCGACAGACGAACAGAGAAACAAAGCTGTCACATATCCATGGAACACTATTCAGTAATAAAAAGCAATGAATGCGTGGATGCGTGTACAGATGTCACATGCTGGATGCTTCCATTTCTGCGAAGTTGTAGAACATGCAAAACCAATCCACGGTGATAGAGGTCACAGTACTATTTACCTTTGGGAGTAGGTTTGGTGGCCCCTCCGCTGCGTACGTAGGAAAATTTCAAAGCGTGCACTTAATACGTTTGGGCTCAATAAAAATAATTTCACCATGTGAGCTTCTAAAGCTGTAAATTTCACTTTAAGTACCACTCTCGCTATCACCCGCCAGTTTTATTGTGCAGTTATTTTTACTAATATAATTCTAAGCGTTTTTACATTCTCGTTTACGATTATTAAAACTTTGCAATGTACGATGATGGAGTATGTGTGGAACGTAATGGCGCCGTGCTCCGACTGTGCAGTCTCTCACAAAATCTTCAACTTCTTTGCTTCTTGCTTGATGGCTAAGATGCCACCACTGTGTTTACATGTCATTTGTGGCCATGGGGGGACGTGGGAGGACACCAGCCCGTCAGAGCACCCATAGTCACGGACTCGTTCACATTTTCTGTATCTTCACAGAACTGTTATCTGCTTGACGTAAATACCTTCAAGGGAAAGCCATAGAAATCTCCTTTTATGATGCTAGATTTGTCACTTTCTCCCTGGAGTTCTGCCAATTTTTGCTTTACATAGTTTGAACCTATTTTAACATTATTCCTAAAATGTCCTGGTTTTGTCCCAAAGTCTATTTTATCTGATATTAATATAGCTATGCCAGCTCTCTCTTGATGAGTAGGTTGCCTAGTGTATTTTTTCTCATTCTTCACGTGTAATCTTTCCACGGATGTGTGTTTTAAGTGTGTCTCTAGTAGACAACATATGCCTGGAGGTTGTGGTTTTGATACCATATGACAATCTTTGTAATCTCTGACAGTCCCCCACCCCCCTGATCTCCCTCTGAAGTCCTCTCAGAGGTGACATATGTATGTCATTTGTTGTCAGTGTCGCGGGCTCTCAGCTCCTCCACCTGTTTGGGTTATGCGATACAAAAACGATCTGGGGGCGGGGAGCCCATCTGAATAGCAAAGATGAAGACTTTCAGATGGTAAACATTTCTGAACAGCTCACCTGGCAAGGCCACGGTGCTCTCCGGTGAAGCCGAGATGTTGGGAGCCGGGCACGGTGGCCTCCTGGATGTAAACTTGACCTGTGACACATCCGAGCGCGTGTGCTATGGCAGTTCTGATTAAAGACTCTTGAAAATTAAGAATGTACTTTCAAACCATAATAAGGTCCCACCTTCATACCCACTAGGATGGCTGTAATCAAAAATCGATAAGAAGGTGAGGCTGTGGCGGACCGCTGGTGGGAATGCGAAAAGGCACAGCTGCTGTGGCAAGTGTGGCTCCTCGCGGCAGTGAACATGGAGTTAGCAAACGGCCCAGCGCGTCCACTCCCAGCTACCAACCCAAGAGAAAGTAAAACATCTGTTCCACCGAAACTTGTTCACAAGTGTTCACAGCAGCATTACTCACAGCAGCCAAAACGTGGACGCAACCCCGGTGCCCATCGGCTGATAACTGGATAAACAGAAAGGGATCGAGTCCTGACACCGGCTTAACATGGATCAGCCTCGAAAACGTGATGCTAAGTGAAAGAAAGTAGATACGAAAGACACGTGTCATATGAGTCCATTTATATGAAATGCCCAGAAGAGGCAAATCCAGAGACAGAAAGTGTGGGTCAGGAGGTGCGGGGGCTGGGAAGGGAGGATGGGAAGTAAATGCTTATGGGTCCAGGCTTTCTTTTGGGGGGTGATGAAAATGTTCTGGAATTAGATAGTGGTGATGGTGGCACGATCCCGTGAATACACTGACAGCCACTGAGATGGACACTTTAAAAGGGTGAGTCGTATGTTATACAATTTCTATCTCAATTTAAAAATGTCTCCTCAAAATGCAATTTGGATCTCCCTTCCTCGTGGCAAGGGCTCCAGTTCCAACAAACAACAAAGTAACATTTAAGAGCCAGGGATGGAAGTCTAAACCCCAGGGCTAACCCCCCGGGCCACTTCCTGCCTTCCTGAACTTGAAGGTCATTCGACTTCTCTAAAATCACTTTCCTTGACCTTAAGTCCTCAGTAACTGTTCGCCAGTACGATTCCTGTCTCCTCATCTACAATGTAGCTGTAGGAAAACAGCACAAGACTGTGAAGAGCTGATAATGTGGACACCTTATTATTCACAGAATCTGAGCTGCCTTTATGGGTTACCCGGTCTAATCCTCGCAACCGCCCCACGCCATAGGAGAGGGGTGCTCAGGATCTCCTTTTAAAGAGAGGAAACTGAGGCACGGAAAGCTTACAAAACTCACCCAAAGCTTCCCACCTAGTGAACTGCAGGGACCAATGTTGATTTGTTTTAAAGGCGGTTACATACAGACAACATACAATTTACCATTTTAAGAATTTTTAAATGTACGGTTCTGTGGCATCAAGAGCATTCGTACTTTGTGTAAAACCATCCATCCATTTCCAGAACTGTTTCATCTTCCCCAATGGACACTCTGTCCCCACTAGACACCAACTGCCCTTTCTCTCCTATCTTCAGCCCTCGGAACCAGCCTTTCTACTTTTTGTCTCTATGAATTTAACTCCTCCAGGGACCTCGGAGAAGGGGAATCACACAATCTTTGTCTATTGTGACTTGCTGATTTCACTTAGCATCAAGTCCTCAAGGTTCATTCATGTCGTAGCTCGTGTCAGAATCTCCTTCTCTGTTAAAGTTGAGTAATATTTCACTATATCGACAGACCGCATTTATTTCATCCATCCATTCCGCCATCGACGGACCTTTTGGTTACTGTGACCACTGCTGCTCTGAACATGGGTGTGCAAATCTCTTAGCGACCCTGCTTCTAGTCCTTTTGGGTCCATACCCAGAAGTGGACTTGCTGGATCTTATGGTAATTCTGTTTATTTTTCTCAGGCATCCTAACTTTTAAGCCGGGAAAAGCGAACGAGAAGGAAATGAAATCATACTTCACCCCCTCGGCTCGACAGACTGTACCAAGTGCTGGCGAGGCCATGGGAACTCTGGTGGGCAGTAATTCCAGCAACCACCTTGGCAAGGGGTTTGGCCACTTCCAGTCAAGTTGAAGTGTAGCCGCGCCACACACAGGAGCGCTCACGCACAAGCACAGAGGCACAGACAGCGGCACCAAAGGAGGAACCGGGCGCCCCAGGAGACTTGGAGGGAACCCCCATCAGTCAGGTCCTGCAGCCAGTGGGAGAAGGATCTGGAAGACGTGGTACATTTATAGAAAGTTACACCACACGCGAGACAGGGAGTGGGGTATACCCAGGTCCGGATGGTGGTTACTTCTGGGGCGGGAGGGGCACAGATGGGCCTCCAACTCAATCTGTTGGGTTTCATGTCTTTCAAAGGAAGAGACTTGCGCCAGCCGAGAGGGTGGCAGTGCAGACACCCTGGCAGAGGCCCCAGTGGAAGTCAGGCGGGGCCGAGAAAGAAGAGGCAGAAGTAAAACCAGAAGTCAGCAATTCTAAAGAGAAGCAGAGAGCAAAGATCAAAGCGAAAGGCGGCAAACGGAAGAAAAGACTAGAAAAACATGAAAATGGTTAGAGGGACCTGCTGTGCTACCACGACCCAGGCTGTAAATAGCTCCCAGGCTTGAGTAGCTCTTCAGAAGCACAGGAGCCGGGCCCTGGCAATCAGCCAGCCCCCTGTCCGGCCAAGGGCCCCAGTAGCCACCAGATCATTCACAAGAGAGGCAGCAGAGACTCAAGGGGCACCTGGGTTGAAGACTGCTTGTCTTAGCAACGAGCACAGGGTTACAGAAACGTATTGGGGCTGGGGGAAAAAAAAAACAACAAAAAAACAAAAAAAAACAAAACAAAAAAACGGGACCCGAGCCTCCACTTAGCAGGGGGAGAGGTGTGCCCTGATCACGTGACTACTTGGGGGTTTGCTCGATGACATAAATCACCTAGTTGATATTTACTCAAAGATTTCTACTCACGGAGATCTTCGGAGGTGAGAGGGAAATGCTTTGCCTGTTGGATGCGCCCAATTTTAACTGCGGAGAAACAAAATCTCCTTTGTTCTCCCAGGGTGCGACGAAAACATCTTACACGGGGTTTGAGAATTTTCTCTCCTCAATTACACGTGATCGCTAAATGTGCCAGCGAACCGCGCTCTGGTAAACGCTCATGTTAACAATGATGACAGCTGCGCTGTTTTATTTCCAAATGTAAATTTGAACTCTTTTTATAACAACTATTATCTTTCATCATTTTATAATTAAACTTTTATAATGCCAAAGATCGGAAGCAGCTAGAGGAGATGTTAAGATTTGACAAAGCTAGCTGATGTGTAGACAAGGACAAGTAGAATGTAGACACCCAGAAAACCGTTTTAAGCGAGACCAGAAACTCAAAAGCTGGGAAGGGCAAGACAGACGTATAGAAATCTTGACAAGAATGAACAAGGACTACGAGGGAGCAACTTCCAGAACAAACGCAAACTCCCAATGGACGAACGCACGCGCGCCGGTCGTGCACGTGCGCGTGTGCGTGTGTGTGTGGAGGAGGCATGAGTTCGAGTCACAGTGAGAACTTGTTTCGCCCCCATCAGATTGGCACAAAATGAAAAAGCGTGCTAACACCTGCTGGTGGGTGGGGGCCCGGGGAGGCCTCTCTCGTTGCCGGCAGAAAAAAAGGTGAATCATGAGCATCACTGGGAAAAGCAACCCAGGGAGTTAAAACCCACGTGCACTTCAGTCGCACTCCTGACAGTGACCGGAGAAGGGCGAGCCGCAGGACGCAGAGATGCCCATGGGCACTGCTGGCAACAGATGAGCGCGTCGGATGAGGACAAGGGGGAAGGAGGCCGGTACCGGCCCCAGCCACGCACAGAGCGTCGCTGAAACCCAACGGGGCCTGGGGCGGCATCTGCACCCTTCCCTGTGGTGTCCGGAGAGCAAGTGCTCAGGAGTGCATGTCCCATGGTGGGGCCACCAGATTCCTGACAGTCCTCTAAGGGATCTCATTGTCCGCCACGAGTGAGCCTGTATTACCCGTGCAATCAGCAAAATCAACACGGCTGTTTTCACTGGCGGGGCAAATCCCCAGGCCGTGGTATGGCAAGGCTGGGAAGAGGCCAGGTGGCAACGCCATTGTCACCGCTTCCAGGGAGAGGTGGGGTGATGGAGGTGGACAGGGCTCTGGGCTGGGAGGCGGGACGCCTGGGTTTCTGATGCTCAGTGTTGCAACTTGCAGCCAAGTCTGGAACTTCTAGAGTTTCAGTTTCTGTGAAATGAGGGGGTTGGTGCAGATGGCTTCTAAGATTCCTCCCAGCTTTGGAACCTCTAAACCGTTAGGCGGCACGGGGAGAGGGCCCACTTGGTAACCGATGGCTTCTCGGCTGTGCCGGGTGGCGGGGCGGGGGAGCGGGGGGGACAGTAAGATGGAGATGGTGGGAGTAACGACAGATAAACGAATAGGGAGGGGCGAGGACTCTCAGAGCAGAGCTGGGCCAGGCCACAGCCACCAGCCTTCTTCCTCTAATGTCTCAAACATTGCTGGCACCCCTGAACCTGGCGGCAGGGCTGAGGCGATTTGTGGTCCCGGCCTCAGAGGCCAGGGCTTCCTGGGGCTGGAGGGGACCAGGAGGCTGCATGACTAATGCTGGCCACACCTTTTGAGAAACACTGATCGAAAACAGGGGGCAGAAAGAGAAGGTTCCAGGCCTCTAGCTTGAATTGGGTCGGTTCAGCGGAGGGTTATCTGATGTAGCAAAAAGACAGAAAGCCTCGTTCAAGCTGAATTTCAGATGACAATGAACAATTTTTCAACACAAACACATCTCGTGTGATATTTTGGATACGCCGGTACTAAAACATTACTTTGTCCTGCATTTCGTCTGATGACCTTGGACGGGAGCCCCAGCAAGAGAGAGTGGGGTTGGGCTTCTGGAAGTCTCTGTCCCACCAGAGGCATCCTTCCCACAGGAGTGTCTCTTTCGGGCAGAGTTTACCCCGCCCAGGGTCACCCCAGGCTCTGGAGTGCTGAGGGCACCCCGCGGTACCCCTCCCACCGCAGGATGGTGCTCTAGTCCTCCACGAGAGCGTCCCGAATCACCGTAATCTGACCGTGCCACCTGTATCCTGTGGGGACCCAGCCCGACACAGGAGAGAAGTGAAAACCAGAAGGTTCTCAGGGTTATTTATTAAGTAACTATAGGTGGAAATAAAATAAGTTATCGGTTCTTGTGGCTCAAAGGTGTGGAATGAGCAAGGCCATGCCAAGCCCCAACAATTCTCAGTGGGGCCAATCAGGGAAATAGCTACTGTTAGAAGTAGCAAAAGGAAATCACCAGGACTGGTGAAGAGCCTGCCCCCACCCCCACCCCGATTCTTCCACCCTGCCACCCCACCTCTAACTGAGACACCCAGGGAAGCGCTCCTTCCCCTCTCCTTCCCTCTGGCCCCTTTGAGGTCCGGGCGGCCTTTCTGGGGACACCCATGGCCTTTTTCCTCTTCTACGGCATATAGAGCCTTCGAGACAACTGTCATGTAACAAAGCTGTTTCCCCGAGCAAATGCCACCCCTGCTCTTCACCTGCCAGCATGCCCTGCCTCGGGGCCCCAAGTCCTGGGCAGGCCCCACCATTTGCCCAGGGCTTGGGGGAGGGGTGGAGGCTGGCCGGCCGGTGCCCAGGCAGAGGCAATGCTCATAGGCCCTCACCTGCTGGGTTCTTCAGGTGACGGCTTGGTTGAGACCAGCCACTCATTTCACATGTGCCCAGCTGGGATAGAATATCTGGCTCGGGTACGCAGTTTCAAAAGTATCTTGGTAGTCATAGCAACGGTCCGCCAACCCAAGGGGCTCTGGGGAGCACTGAGCAGATGCATATGGAAGTCCAGTCCTGAGATGCCATTGGACAGGGACAGAGTGTCCTCTCTCTGCCCTCACCTTTGTTTTTACAGACCAAGGGCTTTCCAGGTGACAGAGAATGAAACAGACATTGAAAAAACACATTAACAAGTGGGGAGAAAGTATGCGGAGGGGGACAGTCTCTAGGGGTCTGCAGAGAACAGCTCAAAGGCAGAATCCTCAGCGTCTCTTCAGCCCCAGCTTCGCCCCCCGCTCGCCGACTCACTGTCATCGCATGAGAAGCACACTGAGGGGCTTAAACATTCCAACTCCGGGGACAGCCTTGAGCTGCCATCGGGAGATCATGGTTCCTAAGGACCTGGGGTGACAGGGATGTGCGGATTGCTGAGACCACGGTGCAGGTCTCTCCAGTGGCCACAGACATGTGACACTTCAGTAATCCTAGCCTCTAAGGACACGTAAGACACACCCTAGCTCTTAGATTAGACTTACCGAGCAACATTCTGTTGAGAATTCAACTTTTGACATTTGAGTGTGTTTCTTCATCTAGATCCACCCTGCCTTGTTCCACAAAGGATATGAGGTGACGTGTCTTTCATGTGACCTGCCGTCGGTTTGGCAGTCAAGATGCTACGATGAGTTCATGCTCTGGCCTTCTGATTTCCACATCAGTCTGATGGACATGTGACTCACTATCCCTGAACCCTCACCTCTGGGGACAGTCACTGGTAACCCCGCTGCCTGGCCTGGCGCATTGTCCAGAAGCTACGCTATCCAGCCGTCACCGGCCCACCCTTGTAAGCGATATCCTAAAGCTATTGCATTCAACCATTCTCTCTCCGACTGTGAGCGTCATGAATTTCTTGGGGTCGCTTCCCCCCAACATTTTATTTAAAAATTTTCAAACAACAGAAGAGTTACAAGAAGAGTATAACAAACCCCCACATCCGCCACCCCTAGATATTTGCTTTATCTATTCGAAAGTAGGTTGCAGAGGGTATAACATTTCACTCCTAAGTATTGAAGCCCGTAACTTTGAAGGAAGGGACAGTGTTCCGTGTAATCATCATATGTGACCACACCCAGGAAAGTTAACACTAACGACAAAATGTCATCTGATTGTCCATTTGGACGTGTGCTGTGAGTAGCTTCTTTCCACATGTTAACGCATCTTCCCCTCGGGAGGGAGGCTCTGGCAAGTGTTTAAATTTGTCAGAAATAAGAAAGCACAGTGGAACTGGAGCACGTCACAGACTTTGGACCAGAAGTGGCCCGTGAGCCGCTGGAAGAGATGCCACTGTGCCAGCTGATGGTCACACAGCTTGAGGACCACAAAGCCCAGGCAGGAGAGCACACCCACAGCCAAGTACACGCCTGAGCGGGTGCCGCCGTAGCGCCCTTGGGCACGCAGGGCCTGGCCCACCACAGTGGCGATATGCGCGCCCAGCGCAACCTCAAACCCACAGGGGTGCAGCAGGGCAAGGCCGTAACTGCACAGCGAGAGGCACTCGACGGCGAGCAGCAAGCAGGGCTTCCAGCCCCTGTCTAGGTAGAGGAACCACGCCACCGGCCACGCGAAGATGGGCAAGGTGAGCCACTGGTCCAGCACGGCGGCGCGGTGCGCCTGCGTCCCGATCCGCAGCCACTGCACTGGGCCGTAGACCAGGGCCATGCCGGCGAAGACGTCCTTCAGGTAACGAGCCCGCCGCACCGCTTCGGGGCGCTGTGGGGTGCTGGCATTTCTCTGTAGCCAGTACACTCCCAGGAGCACGTAGGCCAAGTTAATGAGTGAGTTGAAGGGCATGGCTAGGAAGGCGGGGAGGCTGGCTACTGGGGCTTCTGCATAGTGTTCGTAGCCCACTTGGACGAAGACGCCTTCAAAAACGCCCGTGTAGACAGTGGCCGCACAGAGGCAGCTGGCCACAGCCACGTGGCAGAGGGCCCACCCCGACTCGGGCTTCATCTGGAACCCCGGTTGTAACTCGGGGCGGAGAGCTTAAAAGAATGGCAGTCTCCACACTTATTCAGCATTCAGATAAACAGCTTTTGCAAAACAGACCTCAGCCTCCCAGCTGAGCCAGCAGGAAGGAGTCCCCGTGATTTCCGACGCAGACGCTGCGACCTTGCCTCGGAGTGGCGGTGGCAGGCCAGAGGAAGGCGGGGGTCCTGCTGATTGGCTGGCACGAGTGGAGGACCGTTCTGCCTTTTTCCTTTGTGGTTAGAAAAAGAGTGTGGTTAGAAAGAAAACCATCCAAAAAAGAGCCTCCATCTCCCCGACTCTCGGCCTCAGGATCCACCAACAGTTTCCATCAGAAAAACAAAACAAAACAAAACAAAACCCGAAAGAAAAGTGAAGCGATACCCACGGCACGTTCACCTTCGTACACGTGGCCTCTAGACGCCCGCAGGATCCTTTCTCGCCGAGGCGTTTCGCGCCTCTCTCTCCTGGCGCTGATGCCGTTCCGTTCTTTCATCTGCGGACTATGAAAGTCCTGCTCCTTGTCCCAGTTCCCTTGGGGCCACCGCATCTAGGGAATCCAGCCTTTCCTGGGTCTGCTGTGAAACTCAGAACAGGCTTTCCTACCTCAGCGGCGTCATAAATGTGGAGCTTTCCAGGCTAGCCCCAAAGCCCTTTTAACCGAATACCCAGTTGAACTAGAGACCATTAGCTGTGGTCTGAGTTCTCAAACCCAAAGGCATGAGATGGTACCGTGGTGCCGGAGGACGGAGAGGAGGAGGAGGAGGAGGGGGAGGAGGCCGAGCGGGAGGAGGCAGATGAGCATCTTCCCTCTTCTTCTCTGGTGTGAGGCCCTGGCCCACCCTCCTGCCCTCCCCTAAAGCGCCATGCCATCCCCAAATCACCTTCTTGCCTTGGCTCACAATGAAACCTTCCATTTCCTGCAGTCACGGAAACAGACGATTTAAAAGCGATGGAGACTTATCATTGACTATCAACTGCTTTGGGGCCGGCTGTGCTGTGAGTTGGCCTACTAGCCTAGAAACGTATTCATGTCAAAGAAAGGAGAGGTTCGGTGCTCTGAAAATGACTCGAAGCCAAGACGGCAGGCGGGCCTGGGGAAGGGAGGAGCTGTCTGTGTTCAAGCCTCGGCTCTACCTGCGGTGCGACCTTGGGCCATAACCGTTCTGGGCCTCAGTTTGCATATCTGTGGAACGGGGGTGCTACCAGTACCTCCCTGCGGAGGCGTAGTGTACATTAAATGAGTTCTTATATACGAAGACCACTTGGCCCCATTTATTCCTGAGGCGCAATGTCTATTCCCCTCCTGCAGTTTAGGCCCTGGGAGGGCAGGTCGGGGCCGATCCTTCGCTCTCCCTCTGGGGCTCAGGGAAGAGCTGCTCCATTTCGATTCAATTCAACCCAAGCACCAAGCCAGCACCTTTGCGCTCTTTCCTTTCTCTCTCATTGGTCCTATTTGCCACTTCACTGCTCAGCCGGGCCCTAGGGGCCCACCTGCCTCCTCCGGGGAGGGAACTGCTGGGCCTCACGCTGAGCTTTCTTGCTCCTGTCTGTCCTGCCTCGGGGGTCTGTTCTGTGGAGGACCACAAGGCCTGGCGTTTGCCCAGGTGAACGGAAGCCCTCACCCTGGCTCTGCATCTCCTCACTGACCACGAGCCTCCACCTCAGCGGGATGTGGCACTTTCCCACACCTCCCCGCCCGCCCCGCCTTCGGCTAAGGAGCCTCCAGGCAGCCCCTGCCCAAGGGTTCCTACTTCCGGGCTGGCAGCCACTAGAGTGGTCTGCACACAGCAGTCCCCAGCATCTTCCTCGAGTGTCGCTGGATCGGATCGTGTCGGCCCCTGCTCAACACCTCAGTGGCTGGCTCTCCACTCCACACACTCTTGGCCAGACATCGGAGTGCCAATCCCATATAGCCCTGCGAGCTTCTTAGGCCCAGTCTGCCCTCCAGCTAGAACGAGACTGTGGTCCTTGTTCCTTCCCGCACATGGCCTGCTCACAACCCCAACTCAGCTGTCATTTCCTCTCAGGCGCTTCCCTGTTCAACTCCCGACTTCGGCTGGGAGGAGAGCTGAGGCCCCACCTGGTCTCCAGGTCCCTCTCTGCACCCATCTGGGGCCCCAGCTCCCTGGGGTGAAGTGCCAGGCCTTCAGGACCCCATTATGCTCGCTCTAGCCTGACCCTCTTGTCTGCCAGCAAGCATGGAAGAGAGTGGGGGACAGGAGTCAAACACTGTCACCTTGATAGGGAAGGAGATCCAGGAAGGACACAGAAAGTGACTCCCCTCCGGAAGCTGGGTAGAGTCCACTTGGGCCCTTGTGCAAGCTGGAAGCAACAATGTAATCAAACCAATTTCCCAAGTTCTCCAGGAAGACCACTGCAGGGTCTATAGTACCATATCGCACATTTTCGAACATATTATATTAGCATTCTTTTGCTAATATAATTAGCAAATGCATAAAGTAAAACAGGATTACGACATAACGTCAAAAGAATGCTAATATAATATATTCTTTCTCAAAGACCACTGGCCTGGCTCCTCTGTACCCCTGAACTGCCATGACCCTTGCTACGGGACACTCGAAGTTCACAGATTCCCCCAGCGCCTGGCACACAAAGGCCGAAGGCTCCGCAGCATCGGCTGGCTGTTCTGGGGTCTCTGGGGGACATCCTGCAAAGCAGAGGCTAAGGGGTTAACACATGTTCCTTAGATTCTTCTGCCTCCTGGGCGGTAAGCATTTAAGCTATAGCCACAGTCACCTGTCACAGTGGTGGCTCCTTTGGCCTGTAGCATTTGACAAGTGCTTCTCCCTAACCACCCTCAGGGACGTCAAGTCAGCCCAAGGGCTGCGATGTGGAACACCCCCAGTAAGTGAGGTCCATCTAGATCACCTGGATGCCCAAGGAGCCTGGAGCAACCACAATGATTCCTCAACTCTGGGGAGAGAAGCCCTGAGTGTGCAAGGCCCCGGGAAACCAGCAGCTCAGCTTGCTTATTTTACAGGGCAGGGGCTCAGGGTGTCATAAACGTGGAGTTGCATGGCCAAGGTCACTTAGCACAGTTGGTAGCATGAGCAAACAGGTGAGGCCCCTTTGGCCTTTCTCAAACAAATGCTTCCAAATGCATAAAGTAAAACAGGATTACGACATAACGTCAAAAGAGTGCTAATATAATATGTTCGAAAATGTGCGATATGGTACTATAGGTGCTTCTTAATAGGTTAAATTCCAGGACCTACGGGCAGATTGAATAACTACAGTAATTTCAAAGTAGTTATTCTGCCTGCCAGTAGGTCCTGTCATTTAGTTAATTTCAGGATATCTACAACAAAAGCTATACCATCTGAAATGATCTGCCATTTTCATTGGGCACGAAGTCAGCTGCCTAACGCTCTGTGCTCTACCTACATTCGGAATTGCGGGAAAGGCCAAATTTCGGCTAGAAGTTGGTGAAAATAAAGACGAAATAAAGATATGAGAGAAAGTGAAAAAAAATCATGTTGTCGCTTCAAGCTCCCAGACACCAGTGCAGGACCCCTGCACTACAGCCCGCGTCTGGCAGTGTGGGTGACAGTGCACAGCGCCCGGGCGGCCTCTTGCAAGATTTGGAAGCCGGGACGACGTCCATACCCACCTCTCAAGATTGTTGTGAGAGCTCACGGTATTGGCGCCAAAAGGCCAGCGATCATCATCCGGGTATTTTGCCTCTCTCGCTTTGCTGGGGAAAATTCAAATCTCAAAAAAGGGCGGACCCGAAAAGCGATCGTGCGCCTGCGCGCGGGGCGGGGCCCAGGGCTCTGGGAAGCAGGCGGGGCGGGGTGACGCGAGGTGACGCGGGCCGACACAGACTTCTCCCGCGCCCGCCCGCTCCGCTCGAGCGCCGGCAGCCTGGTCTGCACCCCGCTCGGGCTGGTGGGGCCGGGGGCGAATCAGCGCGCGGTGGCGCCCGGGCGTGCGGCCTGGCTCATTTCTTTGGGGCGCGGGCGGCGGCGCCGGCTCCCAGAGGCGGAGCGGGCGGGCCTGGGAGCCTGGGAGCCGGGCGCGTCACCGCCCACTCGCCCCGCCTCCGGTTCCCGCGGCTGGGGCTCACGGTCCGCCTCTCCGGCGGACGCTGGATGCGCGGAGCGGGGTGACGTCCGCTCCCCGGCCTGAGGCGCGACTCTAATGTCTCCCATCAACCACCCTCAGCAGCTTGTGCCCTGTCCCTACTGCTAAAGGCAACTCCTTGGGCGCGTGTCCCTTCAGCGACCCGGGGGACAGTTTCCTAGGGGGCGGGGCCGAGCGCGTCTGAGACATTCTCATCCGGGCATTCCCCAGATGCCGCAGCCGCCATCTTTGTTTTGTGCTGAAAGTCGCTATTGACGCCCGCGGACGGCCGGGCGAAAGGAAGTGGCAAGATGGCGGCTCCCAGGGCGGAGGCGTGGAGGAACGTTGAGGGGGGCCGCGGGGCCGGGCGCGCTTGCGCCTGACCCGAGCGCAGTCTGAGCCCGAGCCGAGCGCGCCACAGCCCCGAACGTTCGCTTCGAGGCAGCGCGTGGGCGCCTTTAAGAGGGTTCGAGCCAGAATCGAAGCCGAGCTACGGCGGGAGGGGGCAATAGTGACGTAGCTGGACTCCGCCCACTCGCCCGACCGTCGCCGCCGCCATGTTTAGTTGTTACTTCTTTACACAAGATGGCGGCTCCCAGGGAGGAGGCATGAGCGCCCTGCCGTTACCGGTTCTCCTGCCGTACAGTTGCCACTTCGGGGCCTAACTCTGGCTCTTTGGAGCGGCTCCTGTGGGAAGGAGTCATAAGGAGGGAAGCGAGGATCGGACGCTGCCTTGCGTTTGGTTTGCAGTAGAAGAACCGACCCAGGAGGAAGAGAATAGGGGGGTAGCGGGAGCTAGTCTCAAGATGGCGGCTCCCAGGGCGGCAGGCACTGCCTGAGGAGTAGAGGCGGACTAAGGGGAGAGGTTTGAGACCTCACAAGCCGTACGGCGCAAGCGTCCGAACAGCCCCTGACAATTCGAACTCGTTCCACTGGCCTCCGGCGCGCCTCTATTTCTTACAAGTGTCGAGGCCGTTTCGGGAGCGGCGGCTGCACTTAAGCGCTGGGCGGGGAAGAGGGACGGTCTCAAGATGGCGGCTCCCACAATTGTGGTCTGAGCGCCGGCGGGGCTGGGACAACCGCCGCGCTTGTGGCTCCTTTCCACCCGCCCCGGAAGCCGGCCAGTGCAGGGGACTTGGGGGGTGTGGGAACCGGGCCGGGGCTCCGCCATTTCCGGCGGGGGAGGGCTACGACTGAGGAAGGGAGGAGAGAGAGGCGGCTCAAGATGGCGGCTCCCAGGTCCTCCCGCTCTAGCTCGTAAGCAGGAGCGTCCGGGCAAGTAGTCAGAGCGGCAGGACTCGACGGCCTCCAGCCTCTCGGGCTCAGGCGCTCGACAGTTTCAGGCGACTCTTGAGGAGACAGGGTGAACGAGAAGAGGGGGAAGAACCGAAGGGAAGGAGGATAATTAAGATGGCGGCCTCCATGGAGCCGTGCACCGCTGTGTGAGAACCCGCTTCTGCGTGAGAGCTGCCTTAGACGAAAGGGGGTGTGTGAGAGCTGTTGAAGGGCTCCATTCCCGCTTGGTGACTTTTTCCCACTGCGCCCTTTCCCGGAACTATGGCTTCGGCCGTGTCGCCCGCCAACTCGCCAGCGGTGCTCCTGCAGCCCCGCTGGAAGCGAGTGGTGGGCTGGTCGGGTCCAGTACCCCGACCCCGCCACGGCCACCGCGCCGTGGCCATCAAGGAGCTCATCGTGGTGTTTGGTGGAGGCAACGAGGGGATAGTGGACGAACTGCACGTGTACAACACCGGTGAGTTCAAAGCTCTCTGGCCGCTCGGATTTTCCCTTCCATCTCCTTTTCCCTCCTCTTGCCTCTTTCCGTCCATCATCTTCGTCTGTCTTTTTCCTTCTCTCCCTCCATCTCTTCCCCGCTTCTCTCCCTTCATCTTTCCCCTTTTCCTCTGATCTCTTTCCCCTCCCTTCCCCCTCCTTTCCCCTCCTCCTTCTTTCCTCCTTCTTCTCTTTCCCCCATCTCCCCTTCTTCCCATTCCTCCCTCTTCCTCTGCACTGATCTGCTTTCTCCTCCCCTCCGCGACCCTTTGCTCTGCCCCGCTTCTTTGCTTTCCCTCGCTCTTTGCCTCGTTCTTAACACCCCCGAGTCCCCTGTGTTTGAGGGGTGCTTTCATTATTGGAGAGGAACGTCTAGTCCGGCTGGTGCGGGGGCGTCGCCAGCGGTGGTGACTTCAGACATACACCGTTACCCGGCCGGGCTGGCGGGCGGATGCGTCCCTTTGGCGCAGGCAGATTCCCACCCCCTCCCTCCCTTCTCCCTCCTCTCCTCCCTCCCCCTGCGCCTGCTGCGCTCCTCATCGCTAGTGCCCATTCGGGAGAGATGACAACTTCTAGATTACAGATGAGTTCTGTCTCGAGAGAAGGGGCAGAGTCCAGTAGCCTAATCCCGACCTCCAGGGGTTGTATGCGTGGGGGATAACTTGTCTGGGACGGTGCAGGACCCTTGGACCCAGGGATCAGGCAGCAGCGCTGCCTCCCGGGGTCGGCGTTCACTTCTTCAGGGCTTCCTTTCCCGTTACCGGTTTTCTCGATGTGGGGCCCTCGATGCAAGGGAGGAATCTGAGTGATCCGCAGCAGGCTAGGTGGTCCCTTACCTGACTCTTCTCTTCCCGAGAGCTCGGAGAGGCTACCTGCCCCAGTTCATGCCTCCCCCAAACCCAAGGTCTCCTTCCTTCGTTGGGAGGAGCCTGTGCTGCGCCTCTGTCCCCGGGTATGGCGGGCCTGGGGCTGGCTTTCAGCCCTCTCTCTGCCCCGTGTTCTTGCTAGGTCTCTAGGGCTCGGCCGCATCCTCCTTCGGCCCCCTCCCCGGGCTGGCCGCTCGGCCTGGTTTGCACACCTAGTGCCTTGTTCTGAGCGGCTGCCGAATGGCCGCTGGCCCGCAGCACCTCTCTTTGCTTGTAAGGTGGGGCTAGGCGTTGTCACTGAGAGCAGTGGGCCTGTGGCCGCTCTGTTCTGGGCGCGAGCCTGAGGGACTGAGGCGTGGGCAGGGAAAAGTTCCCTCTCCTCGGGTCAGGCCCCGGTCGTTTAGGAAGCTCCCCTCTGCTTAGGAAGCTCCCCTCTGCGGCAGCGTGGAGGTGTGTTCTGGTCGGCATGGCCAGGGGCCATCTGCCAGGGCTTTCTCTCCTGCCATCACATCTAGCAAACTCTTGCTCCAGGTCCGTTCTCTCTCAGGGCTCTGGCGGTACCGGGTCCTTGAGTCGGGGCGCCTCCTCCAGCTTTGAGGTTGCTCCGGGGTGGGGAGCTGGCAGCTGTAGGGAGAAGTTGGCTGGAGTGGCAGCCGTTGGAGCGGGGCTTTTGGTCGGGCGGCCCCCCGCCCCCACCCCAGGCAGAGTGCAGTTTTCTCTGAACCTTGTAGGTTGTTGCCCGACCAAGTTGACTTTCAAAGGCTGGTGGGTTGCGGTGACCCTTTGCATTCCGGGTCTCAGCACCTGTTGCCTCCAGGAGGCCGGGCTGGATGGTGGCGCTCTGTGCCAGCTCAGACAGCTGCGGTGGCAGCAATTAGCCTAGTAAGGTAAGGCTGAGGGGCAGGGCTGTTTTTAGAGACCTCTGCCCCGAGCGCAACCTCCTCGACTCCTTGGACCGACTTTATTCTCGCAAGGCCGGGAGCAGGCCCCTTGGCAGGGAAATGCCATTTTAGAAAGTAGGGCAGGGGCCTAATTAGCATCAGCTCCAAAGTCCACTTCTTCCCGGGGCCTCTGCATATTCGTTAGTTTATTACAACGAACCGGTCGCTTTGGCCTTGATTCGGCCCCAGGCTGCAGGGATCCGCTGTGTGGTAGAAGATGGCCAGCCCTCCAAAGGGCCGCAGCCCCCCGTTCCTCCAGGGGAGCACTTTGGAGCTGGCCCGCATCAACTTTTGAGGTGACTTCCCGGGAGAGCGACTAGCGACCCCGCTCCCGTTCCCGACAGTGTTTTTGCGCTGTCAGATAACGGAGCGGGGATCTCTGGCCTTTTCTGTAGCTTCGAGGCTCTGGCGTCCTCCGGAGAGGAGAGATGGGGCTTGGTGTTACCCCTCTCCCACCAGTGGTGGCGCAGATGCCTGTCATCCTTCGCTGCCACCTCAACAGCTGCCCTCTGCTTACCTTTGTTTTGTTTTAAATGAGGTCAGAGCACGTTGTCCTGACGCCTCTTCTCTTGCACTTTTCCTTCTGCAGGATGAGTGCTCAGAGACCCGCTGATGTGGAAGCGTCCCCTGTCGCTAAGATAAAAGACTCCAGGGGGGACGTGCAGGGGGCATGTGCACACATCGCTGGCTCGATTCGCTCAGCGATCTGGGGTTGACAAGGGGCTGAGGGGTGGCAGGTGTGTGAGAAAGTGCGTGTCCTTCCTCTTCAGCGGTAGTCACCACAGCAGCTGAGAGACACTTGACTGGCCTTTGGGAGGTCTTAGGGTACTGTCCTTGACCTCAGGGAATTTTATTTCAACCTAGCAAAGCGGATTACCCAGAGGACCTTGTACTGGCAGGGTGGGGTGCGACCTGATGAGGGAGGGCATAGTCATCCAGACCAGTCGCCCTAGGCGGGTTGGCCTCCATGGTTCTTTAGGGTCCGACTGGTACAGCTGGAAGGAGCCTTGGAAAACGTCTAGTGGAACTTCCTTGTTTTTGCATATGAGGAAATTGGGGTCTGAGAGGGGAAGTGACAGGTCCAGGGTCACCCCGCCAGCTGGTGGCAGAGCCTGGCAGGAGGGAGTACAGGCAGACCTTCATGGAGACTGCTAGGCTGTCTCTTTCTTCAGTTAGCAGGCCAAGGCCACCACCTTGGAACCGCCCCCCTGTTCCTCTGTCCTATAGGTAATCGGTCACTAAGTTGAGCTTGTCTCATCTGTTCCCCCTCCATTCTGGGCCCTCCTCTCTTCTCTCTTGGCTCTTGCAGTCACTTCCTGATTGGCCCTGCTAGTTTCATTTGTCGGGAAATCCTGTTCACCCTTCAAGGCCTGGGCTGGATTGTCACCTCTTCTGAGAAGCCCTCCCTCTCTGTAACCGCCCCTGCTCCATGCAGAGCCCGTCGCGGGAGGAGGGCCCGGCAGCCTCCCACCTTACTGGGAGTCGTGTTTGAGAGCTGTCTCCCCTGTGCCTCCCCCGGCGCCGCATCTGCCACAGAGGAAGTGCCCCAGCGTGACAGAGCGATCAAAAAGGCAGCTGGTGTGGCTCGACCATCTACCTACCCACTGCATGGGGATGGGTCTCTAGGTGGTGACACGCAGAGTTTGACGGGATGGCAGCAACTACAGAGTTGACACAGTGCGGAAAGGGGCAGGGAGCTGGTAAAGTGCAGAAGCTGGGGTTTTGGTCTCGTCGAGGGGAGAGAAGGTGGAGTTGTGTTTCCGGCCATCCCAGGAAGGGTCTCGCGTGCAGGGTCCTCCTTTCCTCAGAGCCCCCTCCTGGCTGAGAGCAGTGACAAGCCAGAGCATATCAAGAATGAGGGACCCAGAGATTAGGTTACACGATGCCGCTCCCCCGCCCCCCCGCCGGCTAGATGACCCAAAGATGATATGATTAAGGGGCAACTCCGAGCAGCTGTCATATTTAAGAGATGGGTGCTTGTGCCATCTCAGGGGCAGAACTGAGACCGGGTGAAATGAAGAGAGGCTCTTTGCAACTTCACGCCAGAAACTGCACTTGATGGGGCACACTGCTCTTGATGGGGTGGTGGAGGGCCCCCGACCTGCCTGGAGTGTTCTAGAATGAGTTCACCACCCCTTGGGTGCTATAGAATAGGCTGGCGATCGTGAGCTCTTGGGATGTCCCAGGTTACTTGTAGCCTGGCGGCTGGGTCAGTGATCAGAGCGTGATGGGAAAGCTGTGGGTCGATCCCATTTGCCAGGTAGCTTTGTCCCCGCACTGACTGGTGGTCCCATAACGGCCCTCTAGCTATGGGTGCCCAGGTGAGGGAGTTCGGCAGATGGCTCCCTGTGCTTGGAGCCCCGAGGTGAGCACCTCGTGATCACTTTAAGTCAGTGACAAGGTTCTTATCTCTCCGTGTTTGTTTTGCTCTGTGACCTCAAGTCAGTCACTTCCCCTCCCAGGTTCTGTTCCTTTGTCGATCGAGGGACGTTGGCTGAGACCGTCTTGGAGGTTTCTGTCAGCTCTTATCCTGCTCACTTGGATGAGACCTCTTTCAGGGACCGTTTGTGCAGGGCGATTTGCCTCGGCCTGGCAAACCGCTGCTTTTCCTGGTGTGTGTTCGCAGTGGGAATGAACGCGAGGCAGCGAGCCGGGACCTGGGGTCTGGGCGCATGCGCGTAGCAAGCAGTACAGCATTGCACCTCTACTAGGAAAATGGCAGAGGAGGGGAGAGGAGGATTGGTGCTGGGCATTCTGAAGTCCCTGTGACTCTGCTAAACAAACCACAGAGGGGACCGATAGCCTCTCCCAAACCAACCTGTAGAATTGGGTAGCGGAGAGTGACAGGAAAGGCTGTAACTGTCTTGAGAGGTGCACTTGCGCTTTTAGATGAGTTACAGGCCTTTTGGGCGAGGCGCATGTTGGGTCTTGGGGGTGATAACATAGAACTTGGGTTACCCAGCGTGCAGGGAGGGGCTGTGTCAGTGACCGAGTGCATGCGTGGGCAAAGGTCAGGCCAGGAGCTGGGGTCTCCCAAATTCTTCCCCATGGGACTAACCGCCCCAGTCAGACCCCAAGGGTGCTCCATTTGTGCCCAAATCCCAGTCCCCTTGCTCGGCCACGTTTGACCAAAAGCGATCTAGGCATCTGGCCCCCGGTTTGAGGCTTTTAGAAGCTCTCACACCTTGGGTGTCGAGAGAGTTGAACACGAGGATGCGGAAGTGAGGGCAGGTCAGGGGCATCTCCCAAGCCCAGGCCACGAGGCTTGCTGCCTGGCTTCTGATTCACCCTCATCCTTGGTGGCTTCCCCATCCCGACTAGAGGTGATGGGCTTTGTGGAAGCTTCTGTGGCTGGCAGAGATTGTGAGGCTGCCACAGAAGCTCACGCTACTGCTGCCACCTCTGGCTTTTGAGAATGTTCTGGAGGGGTGTGGGCGTGACATAGAGGAGGGGCGATGTGGACCATCACCTAGGAGACGCCAGCAGAGATTGTTCTTGTGTGTCCTGCCCTCCCTCCTCAACCGGCAGGCCAGGCCGCCTTGATTGGCCTCCGTCATGTGCCCAGCACCTTCAGGGAGGGACAGCACCAGCCAGTACCAGTCGATCTTTCAGCCGCTTAAAGATGCAGCTGCGGGCCCTCAGGAGGAGGAGCATGGGGCCACGGAGAGAGTATTTTGGGTGTTACAAGTTTCTTTCCGATGACCCACCCAGCATTAGGGGAAGGAAGTTGGTGGCCACGTTCCCAGAAGCTGATGAGTTATCTTAGTGACTTCCAGCTTATTAAGATGACCTTGATGAGAAAGAAGCAGGGTGATCGCAGGTTGTTTTGAGGTGGTCTCTGAGGTCACGGGGTTTGGAGGATGGCTGGAATAGGGGGCTGCCATTTGGATGCTGAAAGAGAAAGTCTTGTATCCTTGGAAATAGGGGCGCTGTCTCGGCCCCTTTTTTCTTGGACTGCGTTTTGAAGGCTGGTGGGTTTGGGAAATAAGAAGAGTGGGGACTGTGGTTCTAGGAGCTCCCTAGTTCTGACTTCTGCTTCCTCTTGTTTCCCCAGCGACCAACCAATGGTTCATCCCAGCCGTGAGAGGGGACATACCCCCTGGGTGTGCAGCCTATGGCTTCGTGTGCGACGGGACTCGCCTGCTGGTGTTTGGTGGAATGGTAGAGTATGGGAAATACAGCAACGACCTCTACGAGCTCCAGGTAACGGCCCCTGGAGGCGTGGCTGGGGTGCGGGGCGGGTGACGCAAGAGTGTGAGGAGGCGAAGGGGCCTGCTCAAGGGGCTGTCCAGGCCCCGCGCCGCCCGGGACCTTCTCACTGCAGTCAGACACCTACCTCGGCCGGGCCAGCTCCTCCTTACACGATAAATGGCCGGGGCCCCAAAGGCCGGCTCATCCCTGATTCAATCACCGAGTCTTGATTTCGCAGGCAAGCCGGTGGGAGTGGAAGAGACTCAAAGCAAAGACACCCAAAAACGGGCCCCCTCCATGTCCTCGGCTCGGGCACAGCTTCTCCCTTGTGGGCAACAAATGCTACCTGTTTGGGGGTCTGGCCAACGATAGCGAGGACCCCAAGAACAACATTCCGAGGTGAGGCTTTGTCCTCTTCATGTGGAATCCCACGCGCCAGCCAGCCCCGCCATGCCGAGTCCCTTTGTGAAAGGAGAGAGGGGCACTAGGTGCCCCATAAAGAGCTTTCCGGCTTGGAGGTCTCTAACTGCGAGGAGGCATCAGGGGAGGAGGGCTGGTCCCTTCTCCTCAGACCCAGCTTGGGGCTGGCGCTTTCCTTCCCAGCCTCCTCTGCCTGCAGGGGTAGTGGGGGGCATTTTCGTTTTCCAAGGCCGGTGGCCGAGAGCCTCTCTAAAGTCTGGAGGTCGTCTCAGCCGGAGGCCCTAGTGCGGTGCCCAGCCTCACGTGCAGGCGGCCCTGCGCGCCCTGGTCCTGCCGCTCCTCTTGGACCCACGCTCATCCTCGGGAGCTTTTGGCAGCCAGTCCTTGAGGGCGAGGGTAGAAGAACTCATTCGTGTGACCTCAGCCCCCTTTGTCTCTCAGGGAATCTGCTGTTCACACATAGAAGCGGGTGAGGCCTGCGGCACGCAGAGTCGGGACTTGCCGTAACCGACCTTTCTTCTCCAGGTACCTAAATGACTTATATATCCTGGAACTGCGGCCAGGCTCCGGAGTGGTAGCCTGGGACATCCCCATCACTTATGGCGTCCTGCCCCCACCCCGGGAGTCACATACCGCCGTGGTCTACACTGAGAAGGACAACAAGAAATCCAAGCTGGTGATCTACGGAGGGATGAGTGGCTGCCGGCTGGGGGACCTCTGGACCCTGGATATTGGTAAGATGTGGGTGGCTTCTCAGTCTCAGAGCAAAGCTAGTCTGCTGGGTGGCCAGCGTGGGACGACGGTGTGGGGCTCACAGGGAGAGGGAGGGTCCGCTTGGCTCCTTGTGGCACGGTTGGGGCAGGACCCTGTCTGGGGCCGTCATCTTTGCCCTGAGCTTGTGGCGTTGCTTTTAAGAAAGAACAAGGCTGAGTGGGTCTGCCAGCTTAGAGGAGAATAAGGGGAGACGTTAAGGCTTTTGGGGAACAGAATCGTCTAGATTAGATAGCGTTAGTCCCCATCAAGTCGTCAGTGGTCAGACCGTACCAGGAGTCGCGCACACCAGTCTGTTGTCATCAGATGGAATGTTGAGAGCTCACGAGCCCTCGGGGGGCTCCTTGGGCTGGTACCCAGGTGGGGCATCAGGAGCGGTAGAAAGAAGTGTGGATTTTTGACCTGAAGAAGGCCGAGGGGAGGAGGAGGCTGACGACAGATCTCTGCAGGGTGGTTTTATCCCGTAGCGAGATCGGCGTGAACACTCAAATAGTTTCTTGTGAGCGAAATTCCCAGCAGCATGGGGCGTCCTGACACTCAGTCTGTAGACAGTGCAGGTGGTGTGCAGGCAGATGCATTTTCTGGAGAGGTGATACGTCATACGCCCCACCCCGCCCAGCTGCAACCCCTGAGGCGGGGCTGGCCCACAGCAGGTGCTCAGTAAACATTCGAAGAGACGCCACTTGCCAGGGTGGCGAACAGGGCTTGGGAAATGCCAGCGCCTGATTCAGGGGCCTCCCGTGGGCTGTAGGGAGGCCAGGCCTGGAATTCTGGGTCAGAGGGCATGTGTCTGGCATATGAGTGACCCTCCCTTCTCCCCCTCTCTGCAGAGACTCTCACGTGGAACAAGCCCAGCCTCAGCGGGGTGGCGCCTCTTCCACGAAGTCTCCACTCGGCCACGACCATAGGCAACAAGTGAGTAGCCCGCCCTTGCGTCTCTCTTCGTAGCCCTTCCCTGCCCGCCCCGCCCCAAAGGGCTCTCAGTTTTGTTCCAGCAATCCTGAGGAGGCCTCTTTCTGGCTAGGCTGGCATTCAGCAGCCCTGTCTTTCCATTACAACCCTGGGGGACCGAGAGAAGACAGACTCAGGGTAGAGGGGCACAGACTGTTCTAGATCCTCTGCCTGTAAGCAGCTGGGTGTCTGTCAATACCAAGGTCCCAAAGCGAATATAAGAACGATGGGGACCGAGATGAGCTATGAACAGTGGTTCCATGTGGAGGTGACACAGTTCTTGTGAGGGCTGAGCCACCAAGCAGGAGCGGGCCACGTCAAGAGCTTCATGCGTCCTGGGGAGAGCTAGAGGACCAAGCGTGTTTAGAACTTTCTGGATGGAAGAGGTGGCCTCTAGTTTGGCACCTCCTCTACAATCGTCTCCTACTCTTCCCTCCCTCGTCCCAGAATGTACGTGTTTGGTGGCTGGGTGCCTCTCGTCATGGATGACGTCAAAGTGGCCACA
>NW_024342648.1:562805-593445 GCF_902729225.1 Pteropus medius | reverse complement strand
TTACACGATGCCGCTCCCCCGCCCCCCCGCCGGCTAGATGACCCAAAGATGATATGATTAAGGGGCAACTCCGAGCAGCTGTCATATTTAAGAGATGGGTGCTTGTGCCATCTCAGGGGCAGAACTGAGACCGGGTGAAATGAAGAGAGGCTCTTTGCAACTTCACGCCAGAAACTGCACTTGATGGGGCACACTGCTCTTGATGGGGTGGTGGAGGGCCCCCGACCTGCCTGGAGTGTTCTAGAATGAGTTCACCACCCCTTGGGTGCTATAGAATAGGCTGGCGATCGTGAGCTCTTGGGATGTCCCAGGTTACTTGTAGCCTGGCGGCTGGGTCAGTGATCAGAGCGTGATGGGAAAGCTGTGGGTCGATCCCATTTGCCAGGTAGCTTTGTCCCCGCACTGACTGGTGGTCCCATAACGGCCCTCTAGCTATGGGTGCCCAGGTGAGGGAGTTCGGCAGATGGCTCCCTGTGCTTGGAGCCCCGAGGTGAGCACCTCGTGATCACTTTAAGTCAGTGACAAGGTTCTTATCTCTCCGTGTTTGTTTTGCTCTGTGACCTCAAGTCAGTCACTTCCCCTCCCAGGTTCTGTTCCTTTGTCGATCGAGGGACGTTGGCTGAGACCGTCTTGGAGGTTTCTGTCAGCTCTTATCCTGCTCACTTGGATGAGACCTCTTTCAGGGACCGTTTGTGCAGGGCGATTTGCCTCGGCCTGGCAAACCGCTGCTTTTCCTGGTGTGTGTTCGCAGTGGGAATGAACGCGAGGCAGCGAGCCGGGACCTGGGGTCTGGGCGCATGCGCGTAGCAAGCAGTACAGCATTGCACCTCTACTAGGAAAATGGCAGAGGAGGGGAGAGGAGGATTGGTGCTGGGCATTCTGAAGTCCCTGTGACTCTGCTAAACAAACCACAGAGGGGACCGATAGCCTCTCCCAAACCAACCTGTAGAATTGGGTAGCGGAGAGTGACAGGAAAGGCTGTAACTGTCTTGAGAGGTGCACTTGCGCTTTTAGATGAGTTACAGGCCTTTTGGGCGAGGCGCATGTTGGGTCTTGGGGGTGATAACATAGAACTTGGGTTACCCAGCGTGCAGGGAGGGGCTGTGTCAGTGACCGAGTGCATGCGTGGGCAAAGGTCAGGCCAGGAGCTGGGGTCTCCCAAATTCTTCCCCATGGGACTAGCCTAACCCGCCTCACTGATGTCAGACTTCAAGGGTACTCCATTTGTGCCCAAATCCCAGTCCCCTTGCTCGGCCACGTTTGACCAAAAGCGATCTAGGCATCTGGCCCCCGGTTTGAGGCTTTTAGAAGCTCTCACACCTTGGGTGTCGAGAGAGTTGAACACGAGGATGCGGAAGTGAGGGCAGGTCAGGGGCATCTCCCAAGCCCAGGCCACGAGGCTTGCTGCCTGGCTTCTGATTCACCCTCATCCTTGGTGGCTTCCCCATCCCGACTAGAGGTGATGGGCTTTGTGGAAGCTTCTGTGGCTGGCAGAGATTGTGAGGCTGCCACAGAAGCTCACGCTACTGCTGCCACCTCTGGCTTTTGAGAATGTTCTGGAGGGGTGTGGGCGTGACATAGAGGAGGGGCGATGTGGACCATCACCTAGGAGACGCCAGCAGAGATTGTTCTTGTGTGTCCTGCCCTCCCTCCTCAACCGGCAGGCCAGGCCGCCTTGATTGGCCTCCGTCATGTGCCCAGCACCTTCAGGGAGGGACAGCACCAGCCAGTACCAGTCGATCTTTCAGCCGCTTAAAGATGCAGCTGCGGGCCCTCAGGAGGAGGAGCATGGGGCCACGGAGAGAGTATTTTGGGTGTTACAAGTTTCTTTCCGATGACCCACCCAGCATTAGGGGAAGGAAGTTGGTGGCCACGTTCCCAGAAGCTGATGAGTTATCTTAGTGACTTCCAGCTTATTAAGATGACCTTGATGAGAAAGAAGCAGGGTGATCGCAGGTTGTTTTGAGGTGGTCTCTGAGGTCACGGGGTTTGGAGGATGGCTGGAATAGGGGGCTGCCATTTGGATGCTGAAAGAGAAAGTCTTGTATCCTTGGAAATAGGGGCGCTGTCTCGGCCCCTTTTTTCTTGGACTGCGTTTTGAAGGCTGGTGGGTTTGGGAAATAAGAAGAGTGGGGACTGTGGTTCTAGGAGCTCCCTAGTTCTGACTTCTGCTTCCTCTTGTTTCCCCAGCGACCAACCAATGGTTCATCCCAGCCGTGAGAGGGGACATACCCCCTGGGTGTGCAGCCTATGGCTTCGTGTGCGACGGGACTCGCCTGCTGGTGTTTGGTGGAATGGTAGAGTATGGGAAATACAGCAACGACCTCTACGAGCTCCAGGTAACGGCCCCTGGAGGCGTGGCTGGGGTGCGGGGCGGGTGACGCAAGAGTGTGAGGAGGCGAAGGGGCCTGCTCAAGGGGCTGTCCAGGCCCCGCGCCGCCCGGGACCTTCTCACTGCAGTCAGACACCTACCTCGGCCGGGCCAGCTCCTCCTTACACGATAAATGGCCGGGGCCCCAAAGGCCGGCTCATCCCTGATTCAATCACCGAGTCTTGATTTCGCAGGCAAGCCGGTGGGAGTGGAAGAGACTCAAAGCAAAGACACCCAAAAACGGGCCCCCTCCATGTCCTCGGCTCGGGCACAGCTTCTCCCTTGTGGGCAACAAATGCTACCTGTTTGGGGGTCTGGCCAACGATAGCGAGGACCCCAAGAACAACATTCCGAGGTGAGGCTTTGTCCTCTTCATGTGGAATCCCACGCGCCAGCCAGCCCCGCCATGCCGAGTCCCTTTGTGAAAGGAGAGAGGGGCACTAGGTGCCCCATAAAGAGCTTTCCGGCTTGGAGGTCTCTAACTGCGAGGAGGCATCAGGGGAGGAGGGCTGGTCCCTTCTCCTCAGACCCAGCTTGGGGCTGGCGCTTTCCTTCCCAGCCTCCTCTGCCTGCAGGGGTAGTGGGGGGCATTTTCGTTTTCCAAGGCCGGTGGCCGAGAGCCTCTCTAAAGTCTGGAGGTCGTCTCAGCCGGAGGCCCTAGTGCGGTGCCCAGCCTCACGTGCAGGCGGCCCTGCGCGCCCTGGTCCTGCCGCTCCTCTTGGACCCACGCTCATCCTCGGGAGCTTTTGGCAGCCAGTCCTTGAGGGCGAGGGTAGAAGAACTCATTCGTGTGACCTCAGCCCCCTTTGTCTCTCAGGGAATCTGCTGTTCACACATAGAAGCGGGTGAGGCCTGCGGCACGCAGAGTCGGGACTTGCCGTAACCGACCTTTCTTCTCCAGGTACCTAAATGACTTATATATCCTGGAACTGCGGCCAGGCTCCGGAGTGGTAGCCTGGGACATCCCCATCACTTATGGCGTCCTGCCCCCACCCCGGGAGTCACATACCGCCGTGGTCTACACTGAGAAGGACAACAAGAAATCCAAGCTGGTGATCTACGGAGGGATGAGTGGCTGCCGGCTGGGGGACCTCTGGACCCTGGATATTGGTAAGATGTGGGTGGCTTCTCAGTCTCAGAGCAAAGCTAGTCTGCTGGGTGGCCAGCGTGGGACGACGGTGTGGGGCTCACAGGGAGAGGGAGGGTCCGCTTGGCTCCTTGTGGCACGGTTGGGGCAGGACCCTGTCTGGGGCCGTCATCTTTGCCCTGAGCTTGTGGCGTTGCTTTTAAGAAAGAACAAGGCTGAGTGGGTCTGCCAGCTTAGAGGAGAATAAGGGGAGACGTTAAGGCTTTTGGGGAACAGAATCGTCTAGATTAGATAGCGTTAGTCCCCATCAAGTCGTCAGTGGTCAGACCGTACCAGGAGTCGCGCACACCAGTCTGTTGTCATCAGATGGAATGTTGAGAGCTCACGAGCCCTCGGGGGGCTCCTTGGGCTGGTACCCAGGTGGGGCATCAGGAGCGGTAGAAAGAAGTGTGGATTTTTGACCTGAAGAAGGCCGAGGGGAGGAGGAGGCTGACGACAGATCTCTGCAGGGTGGTTTTATCCCGTAGCGAGATCGGCGTGAACACTCAAATAGTTTCTTGTGAGCGAAATTCCCAGCAGCATGGGGCGTCCTGACACTCAGTCTGTAGACAGTGCAGGTGGTGTGCAGGCAGATGCATTTTCTGGAGAGTAGGAGGTGACACGTCACCATACCACTTCCCCGCCCCCAGCTGCAACCCTGAGAGCGGGGCTGGCCCACAGCAGGTGCTCAGTAAACATTCGAAGAGACGCCACTTGCCAGGGTGGCGAACAGGGCTTGGGAAATGCCAGCGCCTGATTCAGGGGCCTCCCGTGGGCTGTAGGGAGGCCAGGCCTGGAATTCTGGGTCAGAGGGCATGTGTCTGGCATATGAGTGACCCTCCCTTCTCCCCCTCTCTGCAGAGACTCTCACGTGGAACAAGCCCAGCCTCAGCGGGGTGGCGCCTCTTCCACGAAGTCTCCACTCGGCCACGACCATAGGCAACAAGTGAGTAGCCCGCCCTTGCGTCTCTCTTCGTAGCCCTTCCCTGCCCGCCCCGCCCCAAAGGGCTCTCAGTTTTGTTCCAGCAATCCTGAGGAGGCCTCTTTCTGGCTAGGCTGGCATTCAGCAGCCCTGTCTTTCCATTACAACCCTGGGGGACCGAGAGAAGACAGACTCAGGGTAGAGGGGCACAGACTGTTCTAGATCCTCTGCCTGTAAGCAGCTGGGTGTCTGTCAATACCAAGGTCCCAAAGCGAATATAAGAACGATGGGGACCGAGATGAGCTATGAACAGTGGTTCCATGTGGAGGTGACACAGTTCTTGTGAGGGCTGAGCCACCAAGCAGGAGCGGGCCACGTCAAGAGCTTCATGCGTCCTGGGGAGAGCTAGAGGACCAAGCGTGTTTAGAACTTTCTGGATGGAAGAGGTGGCCTCTAGTTTGGCACCTCCTCTACAATCGTCTCCTACTCTTCCCTCCCTCGTCCCAGAATGTACGTGTTTGGTGGCTGGGTGCCTCTCGTCATGGATGACGTCAAAGTGGCCACACACGAGAAGGAGTGGAAGTGTACCAACACACTGGCTTGTCTCAACCTGGGTATGGCCTCCTCGGGCTCGGAGTGGCCTGCGGAGGGCTGCAGGAGGCTGGCCCTCCTCAGCCCCAAGAGCTGTGTGGGATGTGCAGGGAGCGAAGGCCTGTGCCTCTAGAATCCATGAGAAATGGCCACTGGTCAGAGCGCTCGAAGCGAACCTCCTCCTTTTCGTTTGTTGAATAGGCTCTTCCTACACGTGGTCCCACACGCGGAAGTATCAAAGCCTCAGGGCGCAGCGCCTCCCCGCGCCTTTCATTCTGCTCCTCAGAGGCAGCCCCCTTGGCGGCTTCTCATCCGCCCTGCAGGGACTTCTCTGTGTACACAGGCATGGGCTGTAGGTTCCTTTAGAAACAAACAAACAGAACGGCAGCGTGCTCTACGCAGCGCTGCTCCTGGCCTTTTCCGTTTACTCTGTCTTGGAGACCAACCCATCCCCACACGCCAAGCGGCCTCATTCTTTTGAATTGCTATCCTGGTGTCGAAACTTGCCCAGACGCTGCTCCGTGAGTATCCTTGCGCCGTTCTCACCCACGTGCAAGTGGATTTGAAGTGGTAAAGACCTCCAGGCAGAATTGCCGTTAGCGGAATGTTGCCCAGCTGCCCTGCACGGAGGCTCTACCCACATAGGCATCCCCGGCGGTGCCCACACGGCAGCAAACCGTTTGCTCCTCGCCAAGCCCGCGAGGCGATTGAACATCCCCACGGGCCAGCCCTGTGCCCCCGGCTCACTCTGAGCCCCGGCCGCAGCGGGCACTGAAACGCAACTGCCAGACACCTCACGGGTTAAGCACGTTTCTCTCTTTTTGAGCGCAGCTCCTCGTTTTACTTAGATCCTGCAGCTTTTCCGCAACTTACATTCCTCTTTGCCCGTCTCTTTCTATAGGCTCTTGTGTTGTTTGACGTGCAAGAAGTGAAACCTTTGGCTGTGTATTTCGAATAGTTTTCCCAGTTTGTAGTTCGTGGTTTATAATTTTTTTTGTTATGGTCTTTTTGCCATACAGAGTTGTTGTTTTGGGGGTTTGGCCTTTTTTTTTTTTTTTTTTTTATTTTATTCCTTTTTTTTTTTTCTTTCTTTCTCATTTTATAATCTTTGATGGCTTCCTGGTTTTAATTCCCCACCCCGACAGCAAAAGGCCAAAGGGCCACTTGGGGGTTGTAGGTTCCTCTGCCTCTCTGCTAACCTTCACCTCCCGCTTTCCCCAGATACCATGGCCTGGGAGACCATCCTGATGGATACCCTGGAGGACAACATTCCCCGGGCCCGAGCCGGCCACTGTGCTGTAGCGATCAACACCCGCCTGTACATTTGGAGTGGGCGTGATGGCTACCGGAAGGCCTGGAACAACCAGGTGTGCTGCAAGGATCTCTGGTACCTGGAAACAGGTAAGGCTCACTGGAGGAGGCAGCCTGAGGGCTGCCACGCTCACCCCCGAAGGCCAGCCTGCCCCTCCTCACCGGCTGTGGTGCTCTCCCACAGAAAAGCCGCCACCCCCGGCCCGGGTGCAACTGGTACGAGCGAACACCAATTCCCTGGAGGTGAGCTGGGGGGCAGTGGCAACTGCCGACAGTTACCTCCTGCAGCTCCAGAAATACGACATTCCTGCCACGGCTGCCACTGCCACCTCCCCCACACCCAATCCGGTCCCATCTGTGCCTGCCAACCCTCCCAAGAGCCCTGCCCCAGCGGCAGCCGCACCTGCTGTGCAGCCACTGACCCAAGTAGGCATCACGTTGCTGCCCCAGGCTGCTGCTGTACCCCCGACCACCACCACCATCCAGGTATTACCGCCCGTGCCTGGCAGCTCGATTTCAGTGCCCACCGCAACCAGGACTCAAGGTGAGCCGGGGACCGGGCACTTGAGGGCAAGGGCCGGCCCACGGGGCGGATGTTCCTGAGTAAGGGCTGCTAAACAGGCGGTCTGCCTGGCAGCAGTTAGTGCAGGCTTGTCACTGAGCGCTCGGGGGCAGGAGAGGGAAAGCGAGGTCCCGCTTGTGGAGACTGTCACCGAAGGTGTCCGGAAGGGCCAGACATGGAGCATCAGCAGGTCATAGAAGCAGTTCACGACTAAATGCTGAAAGAGCCTACAGAGGGGCCGGGGCTCTGCTGATGGCTGCCGCCTTCTCTCGCCAGCTGTCCCTGCCGTTCTCAAAGTGACCGGTCCTCAGGCTACAACAGGAACCCCGTTGGTCACCATGCGACCTTCCAGCCAGGCGGGGAAAGCCCCTGTCACGGTGACGTCCCTTCCTGCAGGCGTGAGAATGGTTGTGCCCACACAGAGCGCTCAGGGGACGGTGAGGAGCCATTTCGAGACTGGGCTGGTGGGGCGGGACTTCCTGGTCATTGATGGCACCCAGCCTCAGTACCGTTTGTCGAAAAACTCAGTGCCTCTGAAGGACCTCCCTGCCATCCGATCCCAGGGGCCTTTTAAATGTAAACTTTCTTGTCGTGAAGCCTGAGGGGACACTGAGCAGCTAGGGGTTGGCCCAGCCAGACCCGTGAGGAGGGAGCCGTGTAGGACTCTGGTCTTTAGAAAAGACCCAGAGCTGCTGGCGAACCCCGGCCTCGGGGTCACTGGGCCTGCTCCGTGGTAGGAATCCAGGGTTGGGGCGCTGCCGGGCGCGAGGAGGCCCCCTGGAGAAGTCGGGGGTGGTCCGGGTCCCAGCGTTCCCTGCGGCTCACGCTCCCTGTGCCCGTTGCAGGTGATCGGCAGTAACCCCCAGATGAGTGGCATGGCTGCGCTGGCAGCCGCAGCCGCTGCCACCCAGAAGATCCCTCCTTCCTCAGCACCCACGGTGCTGAGCGTCCCAGCGGGCACCACCATTGTCAAAACTGTTGCCGTGACACCTGGCACTACCACCCTCCCGGCCACTGTGAAGGTGGCCTCCTCACCAGTCATGGTAAGCATCTTTCGGGCCTGGTTCTGAGCCAGCAGCCTTGGGGCCAGGGGCTTCCGGGCAGTGAATGTCTCCAGACAGCAGTCACTTCTCCAGGGCTCCGGACCATCTCGCAGGGGCTGTCGGTCCATAATTGCGGCTTGCTGTGGAATAAGCTGTCACATTTAGGCTGGACCTGTGGTTCAGTCTTCTGCATCGCTCGCTTCACTAAAGGAGACGTCACCCAGACCCGGCTCTTCAGGCAGAGTTGGGGCAGGGGGCGAGCTGTAGGCCTGCCAGGACACCCGAGATAGAGGCGCTATCCCTCCCGGCCCCGCCCGTCACTGATCTCTTTCCCTGCTCCTAGGTGAGCAACCCAGCCACGCGCATGCTGAAGACTGCAGCCGCCCAGGTGGGGACGTCCGTCTCCTCTGCTGCCAACACATCCACTCGTCCCATCATCACAGTGCACAAGTCAGGGACCGTGACTGTGGCCCAGCAAGCCCAGGTGGTGACCACAGTGGTGGGCGGAGTCACCAAGACGATCACCCTGGTGAAGAGCCCCATCTCTGTCCCAGGAGGCAGTGCCCTGGTGAGCGATGGGTGCCACCCTGCTGCATGGGTGACAGCTGCCGGGCTGTGGCACTGTCCTAAGCCCGTGCCAGGAGAGCCCCAGCCCAGGCCGTGCTCTCGATTGGTTTTCACATCACTCCCCGCTCCATTCTTTGCTTTTTAGATTTCCAATCTGGGCAAAGTGATGTCGGTGGTCCAGACCAAACCAGTTCAGACTTCAGCAGTCACAGGCCAGGCATCTACAGGCCCTGTGACTCAGATCATCCAGGTGAGCTTGTGGGTCCCGGACTCTGCGACACCAGCAAATAGAATTTGCCTCCCTGCCTGGAGAAGGTCCCTCGGGTACGTGTTGCACAGGAAGTCCTACTGCTCGGTCCCGTCAGGCACTATCTTCCGAATAGTCCCAGAATCGCTCGGCCTCTGATGGAGAGGAGCCAGATCAGACTTCCATCAGGCTTTATGTCCTGGCTGGTCCACCTCACCCTGCTCTACCTGTTTTCCCTTGCAGACCAAAGGACCCCTGCCCGCCGGGACCATCCTGAAGCTGGTGACCTCGGCAGATGGCAAGCCCACAACTATCATCACTACCACGCAGGCCAGTGGAGCTGGGACTAAGCCCACCATCTTGGGCATCAGCAGTGTGTCCCCCAGCACCACCAAGCCTGGCACGACCACCATCATCAAGACCATCCCCATGTCAGCCATCATCACGCAGGCGGGTGCCACAGGTAGGGACCTCCCCCAGCGTGCGGGTGACGAACCGCTTCAGGTGGCTGTCGCCGTACAGGCATGGTGACCGGGCTGCGCCGTGCTCTGGGTTTCTGTTTGGTTCTCCCCTCTTCTCCACCCTCTCCTCGCCTTTCGCTCAAGTTTGTGGGGAGGTGGCAGGGTGCGGCTTTAATTGGCCCTTCTTCCTTTTAAGCGAGGGGCCGTAGGAGTGACTGCCGGAAAGGGGACATACAGGGCAGCTAGCGCTGGGGAGCCTCGGAGGCCTGGTCCGAAGCCGTGCTACCCTCCCTCTCTCCTGTCTAGGTGTGACCAGCACTCCTGGCATCAAGTCCCCTATCACCATCATCACCACCAAGGTTATGACTTCGGGAACTGGAGCACCTGCGAAAATCATCACTGCTGTCCCCAAAATCGCCACTGGCCACGGGCAGCAAGGCGTAACCCAGGTGAGGCGAGCCTGGTCCTCTCTTCACTGCAGTGTCCACAGGACCCCAACAGGCCACATGTGTCCTCCTGGGGGGCCTGGGAGGGGGCAGCACAGGGTCCAGCCAGCCCGTGAGTAATGTTGGGGGCGCTGTCCTCTGATGTTCCAGGTGGTGCTGAAGGGAGCCCCTGGACAGCCAGGCACCATCCTCCGCACCGTGCCCATGGGAGGCGTCCGCCTGGTCACCCCCGTCACCGTCTCTGCCGTCAAACCGGCCGTCACCACGTTGGTTGTGAAGGGCACCACAGGTGTGTAGCCACTTCGCATGTTCTTTCTTCGTCCACCTCCCGTAGGAGGGCTGCGGGGTGAGGCAGGTGCTCTCTCCGGAGCCTTCCATTCCCACTGGGGGCACTCGGTGCCCTCCAGCCCCGTCCAGGGAGAAAAGCGGCTGGAAAGGAGGCAGCGGCCGCAGGCCTCATCCCAGTCCTGCTTCTCCCTGCCTTCAGGTGTCACAACCCTGGGCACCGTCACAGGCACCGTCTCCACTAGCCTCGCCGGAGCTGGAGGCCACAGTACCAGTGCCTCCCTGGCCACGCCCATCACCACGTTGGGCACCATTGCCACCCTCTCAAGCCAGGTGATCAACCCCACTGCCATCACCGTGTCAGCCGCGCAGACCACGCTGACAGCGGCCAGTGGTCTCACCACGCCCACCATCACCATGCAGGTAAGGTAGCTGGGAGTGCACGCAAGCCATGGTTATGTGTCAGTGAGTTTGGGGACGCATATGAGCCTCAGCCTGAGGTGACCGGCCTCCCATCTTCTGCCACTGTGTGCAGCAAGTCCTCTCTGTCGTGCATGTAGCACCTGTGTCGTGTGTGTTCCCTGTTGCAGAATCACCTCTTGATCACTAGTAGTCTGTTCGAGACGTCATACTTCAGCATTTCCACTTTTTGAACGCTAGCTTCTTTCTCGTGGTGTCGTAGACGATGCAGCTGTTTATCTTCATGTGCATGTAGTATTTGGTTTTCATCTTCAGCTGAATTCCTGGCATTGGTGAAGCGTTTGTTATTGGCCTTCATGCCATGCGGGGTCAGTGGGGTTCCTTCCCTAAGCAGGGCTGGTCCCACCCAGGCCCTGTGGCCCTTGAGGCGAAGCAGTGCCTCCCTGGTCCCTGAGCAAGTCGCTGTCTTAGGGTCAGAGGGCGAGCAGGAGCTGAGTCTGCCTGTGGTCTCAGCTGGCATGGGTGGCACTGTAGGATGTTGGGAGGGACGGACAGACGGGAAGTTGTGTCACTAACTCTTTTTGTCTGGCGTCTCCCCAGCCTGTCTCTCAGCCCACCCAGGTGACCCTGATCACGGCGCCCAGTGGGGTCGAGGCCCAGCCTGTGCACGACCTCCCAGTGTCCATTCTGGCCTCACCTACTACAGAACAGCCCACAGCCACCGTCACCATTGCGGACTCGGGCCAGGGTGACGTGCAGCCCGGCACCGTGACGCTGGTGTGCTCCAACCCGCCCTGCGAGACCCACGAGACAGGCACCACTAACACACCCACCACCACTGTCGTGGCTAACCTCGGAGGGCACCCACAGCCAACCCAAGTGCAGTTCGTCTGTGACAGGCAGGAGGCAGCCGCTTCTCTCGTGACTTCGACAGTGAGCCAGCAGAATGGCAGCGTGGTTCGCGTCTGCTCCAACCCACCGTGTGAGACCCATGAGACAGGTACCACCAACACGGCCACCACTGCCACCTCCAACATGGCTGGGCAGCACGGCTGCTCCAATCCGCCCTGCGAGACCCACGAGACGGGCACCACTAGCACCGCGTCCACCGCCATGTCGAGCATTGGTGCCGGCCAGCAGCAAGACGCCCGGCGCGCCTGTACAGCCACCACGGCTCCTGCCGTGGTCCGGGTCAGTATGGCTGCGGGGGCACTGGAGGGAGTCCTGAGTTCTTTCAAGCCCTCATGCCAAACCCGCCAGACCAGCGCAACCAGCACCACCATGACTGTGATGGCCACCGGGGCCCCGTGCTCAGCCAGCCCGCTCTTTGGGCCTAGCCTGGCACTGGAGGCTGGGAGCCGCAGCACCACTTTTGTGCAGTTGGCCCCTGCAAGTGGCCAAGTCAGGCCCAGTGGCCCCAGTGGCAAGGACAGCCCTGTAGCCAGCCTGGGTCAGCTGATGTCCCTGGGGCGCCAGCTAGAGGCACATCACACCCATACGACCAACACCCCCACCACAGCCCGCTCCGCCATGGGTGCTGGGGAGCTCGGCCAGGTGCGGGGGATCCCCATACATGTGTACGAGAGCGCACCCGGCACCGCTGTGACTGTGACAGCCCTGGAGGCGCTGTTGTGCTCCTCGGCCACCGTGACCCAAGTCTGCTCCTTTCAATTCAATTTCGGCAGGATGACCCGTACTCCAGTGGCAGACGGGCCTTGCGGGCACTACCAACACAGCCACTACCTCGAATGCAGGCAGCGCCCAGCGGGTCTGCTCCAACCCACCCTGCGAGACCCACGAGACGGGCACTACCCACACACCCACCACCGCCACTTCCGGCGGGGGTGCAGGCCAGCCCGAGGGTGGGCAGCAGCCCCCTGCCGGCCGGCCCTGCGAGACGCACCAGACCACTTCCACTGGTACCACCATGTCGGTTAGCATGGGCACCCTGCTCCCCGACACTACCCCCTCCCATAGGACCCCGGAGTCCAGCTTGGAGGGGGCAGCACTGCCCACCGTCGCTTCCCAGGCCGGCACTTCATTGCTGGCTCCTTTTCCGACACAGAGGGTGTGCTCCAACCCCCCCTGTGAGACGCACGAGACGGGCACCACGCACACGGCCACTACTGTCACCTCCAACATGAGCTCAAACCAAGGTGTGTGAAGGCGGCCAGCCTGGCATTCATGGTCTCCTAGAGCCCAGGGCTCAACGGGTGAGGGAAGCGGTGAAAGATCTCGCTGGCCAGAGCCCAGGCAGAGGCCCTGGAGCTCCCGTCAACCAGCCTCTCCCCCTAGCCTCTCACTGGTTAAGTCCTTGTCACCTCACACTCTGCCGGCCCTGCACAGATCCTCCTCCGGCTGCCAGTGACCAGGGAGAGGTGGAGAGCACCCAGGGCGACAGTGTGAACATCACCAGCTCCAGTGCTGTCACAACAACCGTGTCTTCCACGCTGACACGGGCTGTGACTACTGTGACACAGTCTACACCGGTCCCAGGCCCCTCCGTGCCGGTAAGAGCCTCTGGAGGATCCCTCTTTCGCCTCCCTGCTGCCCAGTGCGCCTGCAGCCCATGCTGTTCTACAGTCAGACACTAGGTGTCACTGTTGTACCACACATATTATTGTTCCTGGTCCTTTCCCAGATCTTGGAAGGGCAGCCTTCAGTCACTGCAGGGCAGGTGTCAGGAGTCCCCCGGTCCCGTGGCTTGCTGTTTCCCTGTAGGAGTGACAGGGCGGGAGCCTGAGTGCCCCTTTTGGACTAGACTGGGAGGCCTCTCCGAGGACGGGTTAAAATCGGCCAGCGGGTCTCGAAGTTTCCCTCCTGTGCCGTTGCCCAGTGGCCCGCCAGCCCTCCCCATTTAATGGGGTTGTGCCAGCTCATCGAGAATGGGAATCCAGGCCCACAGGGGAAAGATGCAGGCTGCTTGGTTCTGGCCTCCCTCTCCCCTCTCACAGGGACTTCTCTCCCTTTCTAGAAGATCTCATCAGTGACTGAGACTACCCCAGGGGCTCTGACCACCGAAGTCCCCATCCCGGCCACGATAACAGTGACCATAGCCAACACAGAAACATCTGACATGCCCTTCTCTGCTGTTGACATCCTGCAGCCCCCAGAGGAACTCCAGGCCTCGCCAGGGCCTCGCCAGCAGCTGCCCCCACGGCAACTCCTGCAGCCCAGCTCCACAGCCCTGATGGGGGAGTCCGCTGAGGTCCTGTCAGCCTCCCAGGCCGCCGTGGATCTGAGCAGTACAGGGGATCCATCTTCAGGCCAGGAGTCTGCCAGCTCAGCTGTGGTGGCCACCGTGGTGGTCCAGCCACCCCCGCCCACACAGTCTGAAGTAGACCAGTTGGCACTTCCCCAAGAGCTGATGGCCGAGGCCCAGGCGGGCACGACCACCCTCATGGTGACAGGGCTCACCCCTGAGGAGCTGGCAGTGACTGCTGCTGCCGAAGCGGCTGCCCAGGCTGCAGCCACAGAGGAGGCCCAGGCCCTGGCCATCCAGGCGGTGCTCCAGGCTGCGCAGCAGGCCGTCATGGGTAGGTGCGGGGAGGGCGCGCACGCCGTCTGTGGTCCAGGCCAGACGAGCACCCTGAAGGGAGGACGGGCCCCTCGGGGAGTAAGGACACAGGGCTCTAGAGCCGCCCTGCTGATACGCAGCCTCGGAAGAGGAGGCGCGCTTCCTACCAGAGTGGCCCGAGTCATATGCGATGGGGAGGCCAGGCGCAGCTGGTGGGCTGAGCTGGACTAGGAACCCAGGAAGGAAGCAGGGCCGTTTGGCTGGGTTAGGGCAGAGTAGAGGTAGGCCGGAAATAGGGTCCGTGGAACAGGCTTTCAGGGCCTACGTCTACGTCGCTTAGAACCGCCCATAGTGCTGGGGGAACAGGGACAGTGACCTTGGGAAGCCAGGGACGACTCATCCTGGCTGGCATCCCTCTTGAGTACTGTTTTCCTCCACTCTGGAGCAGGCACTGGGGAACCCATGGACACGTCCGACGCGGCGGCGGCCGTGACACAGGCAGAGCTGGGCCATCTGTCGGCCGAGGGCCAGGAGGGGCAGGCCACCACCATCCCCATCGTGCTGACGCAGCAGGAGCTGGCCGCCCTGGTGCAGCAGCAGCAGCAGCTGCAGGAGGCACAGGCGCAACAGCAGCACCACCTCCCCACCGAGGCCCTGGCCCCTGCTGACAGCCTCAACGACCCGACGATCGAGAGCAACTGCCTCAGCGAGCTTGCTGGGCCTGTCCCCAGCACCGTGGCCCTGCTGCCCTCCACAGCCACTGAGAGTAAGCGGGGCATTGCCCAGCCACGTGCACGTTTCCTGTCGCGCTGCCCACAGGGATGGAGTGAGGTTCGGGGGTGTCCGGGCCCTTGCGTGCACAGATAGAGTGTGGCCCGGTCTGAGGGAGGGCCTTTCCTGCTGACACCTTCTTTCCCTCCCAGGCCTGGCTCCTTCCAACACGTTTGTGGCCCCCCAGCCTGTCGTGGGAGCCAGTACCGCAAAGCTGCAGGCCGCCGCTACCCTGACCGAGGTAGCCAATGGCATCGAGTCCCTGGGCGTGGTGAGTCAGGTGTCGTGGGGCTGTGGGGGTTGCCGCCTCTGGGCCACACGGGCCGAGGGCCTGATCTGATCTGATCTCCTTCTGTCTTTCAGAAGCCAGACTTAGCACCCGCGCCCAGCAAAGCCCCTGTGAAGAAAGAGAACCAGTGGTTCGATGTGGGTGTCATTAAGGGCACCAACGTAATGGTGACACATTATTTCCTGCCACCAGATGATGCTGTCCCATCTGACGTAAGTGTCCCTGCCAGCCGACGCGCTCGGGCGGGTGGATTCTGGCCATGAGGCAGGTACCAGGGCTCGAGGAGACTTCCTAGGGTGTCCTCCATCTTGGGGGGCCCGCTCGGGACAGCCAGGTGCAGAGCTTCAGCCATGCCACGCATTCTCAACCCTGCGCCCCCCGAAGCAGTGAAGAAGCCCAGTCTCAGTCCTCTTGCCACCTTCCGTCTCGTGAAGGGGATGCCATGGCTGCGCTCTTGCCCCCTTCCCCTCGCCCACGTGGACCTGCATGGTCCCCAGGTTGGCCGAACAGCTCTGCTGACCTGGAGCTGGCCTCCTGACACGTCGCTTTCTTCTCTCTCTCCCTGTTCTTCTGGCCCGTCTCCCCAGGATGACTCAGGCACTGTCCCGGACTACAACCAGCTGAAGAAACAGGAACTGCAGCCCGGCACGGCCTACAAGTTCCGTGTTGCTGGGATCAATGCCTGCGGCCGGGGGCCCTTCAGCGAGATCTCAGCCTTTAAGACGTGTCTGCCCGGTTTCCCAGGGGCCCCCTGTGCCATTAAGATCAGCAAAGTGAGTCTTGCCGCAGAGCGGGCCTCGGCTGAGTTCATGAGCTCCCTTCTCTGCGGGGCCAGGCGGGGCTGACACAGGAGGGGCCCCAACATGTGGGCAGAGTCATCCAGGTCTGTGGCGACGCCTCTGTCGTGGCACTGTCGCCAGCTGCCGGGATGACAAGGGCAAGTTTCTTTTGGTCCCCCGGCCTCATTCTCCCCACTCTGTAACATGGCAGCTAATGTTCAGTGAGTGTCCACTACACGTCACGTTCAGTATGTTTTTTTAATCAAACTCTTAGAACGTCCCGAGGAGGCCTGGGACCTGTTGTCAGCTCCATTTTCCTGATGAGGAAACTGAGGCACAAGAGGCTAGGTGATAAGTCCGTAGGTGTCAGAGCGGATATAGGAAGGCCGTATTTTGAGTCCCCGCTCACTTTATTTCGTCGTTATGTGAAGCTGCCTTCCAGCTGGGGGCAGACAAGGCCGTCTCTCTGGGGCTCCTTGAACTGCGCTGTGAAGCAGGTCTGTTGTGTTACCGGGAGCAGCGAAGCACGAGCCGTCGGTTCTGGAAGCCATGCAGTGGTCTAGTTTGTAGGCAGTGGGGGATGAGGTCACAAAGGCTGAAGACAGCACAACTTGACTTCTGCTGCCTTGGTTCTAGAGTCCAGACGGTGCTCACCTCACCTGGGAGCCCCCCTCTGTGACCTCTGGCAAGATCATTGAGTACTCGGTGTACCTGGCCATCCAGAGCTCGCAGGCCGGCGGTGAGGCCAAGAGTTCGACCCCCGCCCAGCTGGCCTTCATGCGGGTGTACTGCGGGCCCAGCCCCTCCTGCCTCGTGCAGTCCTCCAGCCTCTCTAATGCCCACATCGACTACACCACCAAGCCCGCCATCATCTTCCGCATCGCTGCCCGAAACGAGAAGGGCTACGGCCCAGCCACCCAAGTGAGGTGGTTGCAAGGTGGGCGTCGTTTGTCAGGCTTCAGGCTCCTGAGTGAAGCTTCTGAGGAGAGGCGGGTTGACAGCTCAAGCTGGATTTGGAGCCATACAATCTGGGGGTGGGCATGGCGACCCTAAGTGCTGAGGTGTCTGGTGGGGGCATCTTGTCTCATCTGGGGGTACAGAGGTGTTTGAGGTGAGATGGAACGGGGAGGACTGCGAGATCCTGACACAGGCACGGCGTGAGGCTGGGTCCCAGTGTGCGAGGGGCGGGTGCGGAATGGAGGCCCCGGGTTGCCCTGTCAGGTTTTAAGTCAGCTCCCACGAGGTTGCCCAAGGAGGACAGTTGAAGGCCCCTAACCTGAGTCGGGGCCACCCTGGGGGACAGACAGCACACAAGTGGCCAGGACCAAGGGGAGTGCACCCATGGGAGGGGCCGTCCTCAGCAGTCAAGCCGGTCATGCCGCAGGGCTGAAGGGCTGGGGGCCCCGGCGCAGATATGATCTCAGCTTGTGGGGGCTGCCGTGTGACAAGTCACCTGATCCTCCTTGCTGTGCCATTCACTGTTCCTCTTTCCTTTCAGAAACCAGTAAAGACAGCTCTGGCACCAAGCCGGCCAGCAAGCGGCCCATGTCCTCTCCGGAAATGTAAGCAGGAAGCCTCTTTCGGGAACCTTCTGAGACAGGGTGGGAGGCTCCTGGGAAGAAGGAGCAGTGGGAATAGTAGGGGTCTGCTTCTTAAATGACTTGGGGGTTCTTAACGGGGCACCAGAACCCTACGAGTCAGAGGCCACGCTGACGCGTCCTCTTTCCCTTCTTCTTCTGTCTCCCCAGAAAATCCGCTCCAAAGAAATCGAAGGCAGATGGTCAGTGAGAAGCAGCTGCCTTGCACCCGGATTCCTCTCCAGACCCCCTCTGCTTCAGGAACAGCACCCGCCCATCCCCACCCACCCGGCACTCACACTTCACCCTCCCGAGCTACTGGCCACCGTTCATCCTCTCCCCTTTTCCCTGTCTTTTTAAAATGATCTCAAAGAAAGCACATTTTATCATCGTTATTGGGAGGGAGCGGAGGCAGGTCTGGAAGAGCAGAGAGGAGTGGGGGCGGCAGGCCTCCTCCTCCCCCGCGCCTTCTACTGGGGGCCGAGCGAGTCCCCGAGTCCGGGAGCTCTGAGAAAAACTTCGCGACGTGCGGAAGGAAGCCGGGGAGCCTTGCGCCTCCACAGCGCGCCTCTTGCTGGTTATCACCCCTGGCGGCACGAGGGGGCAGCCGGGGGCCATGCAGGGGACACGGAAGCCCGGGAAAGGCACCCCTCAGTCCCCCTCTCCCTGCCTCTGCTCTGAGAGGCAAAAGGCTTCGCGGGGCACCCCGTGCTCGGGTGTCTGTCTGGTTGTTTTTTTGGTTCTCTTTGCATTTTCTGCCACCTGACAGCCCGCCTTCAGCTCATCCGCCCCGTCTCTGCCCGCGACCCCACGGGAAGCTTACACATCTTCTCAGAGGCCTTCGTATCTACCCCACCTCTTCTCTCCTCCCCTCCTCTTTCCCATTTAAAACGAGAAGAAAGAAAAAGAAGGGGCCGTGCGGCGGCCTGAGCAGTGTTCTGTGAAAACCTCCCGACAACCACGGGGTGTAGAGTAGCCCCCACCGAGCCTGGCTTTGGCCCCTGGGTCGGGGCCAGGGGCCACATCACCAACTGCTGCATTCGTTGTATTTTTTTTAAGTTGAAGTTGATGAAGTTAACATTTTTATTGTAATTTTAGCCTTAGCGTGTGGGGTTTTGTCCCTTTTTGTTGTTAGCTGTGTACAGAATGTGTATCTTTTTATTTTCCCTTTTTTTTTTTTTTTTTTTTAACTTTTTCTCTCCTTGGCTAAGCCTTGGCAGGGATCTCTCTGGAGAAGAAGCTGGGGCAGGACAGGCGTGGAATGTCCCCCTGCAGGCCTGGTGTTTGCTGCCCAGCCCAAGTTCCTCTTGCTGGTCCCTGCCCTCTACCCTTTTGCCTGTCCCCAGGCCTCGGACAAAGGAGGGGTGAGCCGTCAGACCTCACTCCCCACGGGCAATTGCTCCACGCCGCACGATCGATCTGGGGTCTGCAGGAGCCTCAAGTCAGGTGTCCAAGGAGGACAGTTCAGAGGAGGTGGAGGCCAAGGCCCAGGGACCTCCAGGTCCTGCGTTCACAGTACTCTCCACTCCCCAGGCGCCGTCCTTGGCGTAGCTTAGAATCTCAGACACCCTCAACTGCTGCTTCCTGCAGCCACCCCATTCCGAACAGAGTTGTAAGAAAAGGGCCGGGGTGGAGGAATGAAGGGGAACTCGGGCTTGGGGGCAGTCAGGGAGGGTGTGGCTTCACCCAGAAGGGGTCCTTGGGAAGGAGCTGCAAACAGCACTAGCCACCAGGTCTGTAAATTTGCGGCACTGTCCCCAGGTCGTGCGGTTCTCCTAGGGTCGGGCTTGGGCCTGGGGCTCCGGAGTGGCTAGTTGGCCAGCCTTCCGCCCCACACCCAAGATTTAGGCGAGGGGCAAGGCTTGCAAGCAGGTCACAGGATTTAAGATGAGCAGCCCATCTTTTCAGAGCCCCCATCTTTGCCCTGGAGACACAGCTACAGCTGGGGGGCCTCCTAGCATTTGCAGACCCTCCCTCCCACCAACCGGCTCCCTCTGGGGCCTCTGATTTGTTGTATTATAGTATATTTCGCTGTGGAAAATGTCACGTTTAGTCACCTTGGAGCCCACTCGCCTGGTCCCATCGTTGCCCCGTCCCTTGTCCCAAGCGCCCTTTGATTTCTCTCGTTTCTGAGAACAGTACACCCGTTCATCTATTGTAGAGTAACCCCGTGACTCAATATTACCATAGTGCGATGTCGTTTTGTGCTATTTTGAACAATTAAAAGACTTTTTTTGAAGTAACTACCTGTCGTGTCTCACTGGGACCCCCCAAGCTCATTGAACCCCCTGGGCGGCCTGTCAGTGAGTAGGATCTCGCTTCCCAATTGCCTCTGAAGTGTCAAGGTTCCACCAGGGCCCACGGCCTCGGATCGGACAAGATGTCGCAGCAGCTGTGCAGCCAAGAGGCTCCCTGGGCAGCTGCTGCCAACTCCTCTGGAGACCGGTGCCCCTCCCCTCCCCGACCAGGCGACACCACCAGCTGCTGACCTCTGGCAGTTGGGGAGGGCAGAATCGGAGTGCCTTCCACCGAGAGCTCAGGCCCCCCAGAAAGTCCCCGGAGTGTCAACTCTGAGGCAGGGGGTGTGGCCCATGGGGTGGCTCCCCCGGCTGGCGTTCGGCAGGTGCTGCAGGAGTGAATCTTGGGCTCCCTTGAGGGCCAGGCCTCCAGAGAGGAAGGAGCGAACTTCTCTTGAACCAACTGTGACAGCCCCGCTGTCGGGGTGGGGTGGTTTTTGCTAGGGTGGGTGCTACAGCCAGGGTTAGGTGAAAGGGATCAGTATTCAATGCCGGCCAGCCAGGAGGCCCAGAGAGCCTGGGCGCAGCCAGGCGGTGTCCCGGTGCTCACGCTAGTGCTAGGGACAGAGGCATGGGGAGAACTCTTCCTCAGCACGCCTGCCTCCTTTCCCCCTCGCCCCTTTAGTACCAAAAGCTGCCGACTCTCTCTCTGCCCGGTGAGTGTATGTGCGCATGCGCATGTGTGCACGTGCCCACGCAGTTCACACTCACAGCTGGAGGGGAGGCCCTGTCCACTTTCAACTCCCCCATGAAGCCTCTCGGGCCAGTTCCTCTTTCCCTGGTGCTCGTCCCACTGGGCTCAAGGTGTCCTGTGTCGTGTAGGGTCCTGTCGATTGTGAGTGACACTGGGAACCACAGCTCTGTCTTCCCCCACCATACAAATTCTGACCTGACTCGGAGCCCAGCGGGCCTCAGGAGGGGGCAGGGGCCCGGGGAAAGGAGCAGGCACGTGTCCTTCAGACTGCAGAAGCAGGAGCGATGCCCAGCGGTGGGAGGTGGGAGGATGCCCGCCAGCTGGGGAGAAGGGCCGCCAGCTGGGGAGAAGGGCCTGCAAGGGGCTGGCCCCAGAAGGGGAGAGGCCGCCTGTGCAGATCTATCAGATCTATCAGGTGTATGACATTTGGATGTTTAGCCTGCGGAGGGCTGCAAAGGTTCTTCTCACCCACCCTCTGCCGTCCCCGTGCTCACCTGCCTCAAGGTGGCCTGCGTGGCACTCCAGAAGGCGTGGGCCATGCCAGGAACATCTTTGGCGCTGGTCTCAAAATAGTGGGCTCGCCACATGTCAGCCTCCTGGGGACAGGCCTGCTCAGGGAAAGGAGTGGCACCAGTTCACCTTGGGATTGGCCAAGGCCCCGTCCACTATCCCAGGGCCAAGGGGCATGCCCATAGGAAGCTTAGAACCCTCCACATACCAAGGCTTGTCCTGGGCTAAGAAAGAGTGCAAGGTAGGCAGGGGCGAGGTTGGAAGTGAACGGATAGGTAGGGCTGGTCAACAAACCCAGCTGGGCCCATAGCAAGAACCTCCCTAAGCTTGAGCTAAGATGGAGGTCGGAGGTGACACAGATAAGCCACAGTGTACAGGCATACCTTATTTTATTGCACTTCGCTTTATTGCACTTCACAGAAGTGTGTCTTTTACAAATCGAAGACAAGATACTCCACCAGCAAGAAGATCACAACTCACTTTATTGTGGTTTCCTGGACCTGAACCTGCAGCATCTCTGAGTATGCCTGTACACCTACCCACTGGCCAGGGTCTTATTCCCAAGCCTGGCAAAGGGGAATCGTTTGGGGTTGGCAAGGTCAGCTCACAGTAGGAACTCTGCCTGCCAAGAGGCCAGAGCCTGGAAGGAGGCAGCCACTGTGACATCGAAGACCGACACCCAGTGGCGGAACCACAGTCCAGCGCCATGCCCAGGAACCGGAACCTCTCTGTGCCAGTTGTGCCCCAGAGCTGGACCGGTGAGGCAGACAGGCCTGCTTACACTCCTGAGCTGCAATCCATCCTTCTGAAAGAAGGGGCGACCGACCCAGAAGTCCAAGCTCCCCCAAGCCAGCTTGGAGCCCAGAGCCCTCTGGCATTCTGGCCCCTGGAACCCCCCCACCACACACACACACATAATTCCGCCTCCAATAGGGAAAGTGGGGGACAGTTATTCAGCCAGCCTGGCTTGGAGCACCTGATCAGGTCAGACAGTCACAGAGCCATGCAAACCACATCTGGGCACTGGAAGACAGGCTTGGAGCACTTTGGAGGCCCGAAGGCAGAGAGGTCCCCAGAGGCCCGCGTTTACCTGCACTATTGCTGTCTACCCTTTGAGCTGCATCACCTGAGCCAAGGAGTCAGTGCCAGAGGTTGCCGGGTATTGGCCCCTGAAGCGGAGGATGAGGAACTGACTCATCAGAGAGAAGTTGCCCACCCTGCGGGGTCACAGGTCAGAGCCTCACTTCAGGCACTTCCAGCTCTCCCTTCTCCTGCTGCACCTGCACTCCACACCCTCGACGGGGCCACCGCCTTCGCTGGGCCACCGGCCTCGGTCTCCTAGCCCTGCCCAGCCCACCCTCCCGCCCCGCCCCTCGACTGGGGCGCCTTTCGGGACTCAGTTCAGGGGTAGGAAGAAGTGGCTGGGGCGGGCAGCCAGCCCCGCATTACTCCCCTCCCCCGCCCCAGCCCGTCCTGCCAGCTCACCCAGCATTTCCCACCAGGAGGATCTAGGGCCAAGGGTCCCCAACAGCGGCCGTCTCCGGGTTCTGCCACCCGAGGGTCGCGCGGCAGGCCCGAGCGTGGAGGCGGAGCCGGAGCGCGGGGGCGGGGCCAAGCGATAGCTAAACCCCGCCCCCGCTGCGGCCCCGCCCCCGGGTCCCGAGGAACCCCCGGAGGAGGGGGTGGGTGGGGCGAGGCTGGGTCAGCTGAGTGACAGTCACGGGACCGCGACCAGCTCCATCTGGCTTCCTGGAGAAGAGGAAGGGATGAGCGGGGGTCTCGGAGTGTGGCAGGCCAGTGGTTGGGGCCCATGAGGTGGGGGAGGGTGTTGTCCTGGAGGATCCCCAATTCGGTGGGGTCAGTCCTGGGGCCGGTTATGCGTTGGAGGGCAGTCCTGCACATGGGTAGGGGAAACCACAAAGGCTGGGTCCCCAGGCCATGGGCGTAGGGGAGCTAGGTCAGGCAGCCCTGGTGACCACTGGAGCCTGGGGTGACCTGAGGCACAGAGGAGCCCGCTGAGGAGGCTGGGACCCAGGAAAATGGGGAGGTCTGTGGTGGAGGCTGTGCCTTCAAGTCCCAAGTTCCCCAGGACATGGAGAAGGAGCGGGAGACGCTGCAGGCCTGGAAGGAGCGTGTGGAGCAGGAGCTGGACCGTGTGGTGGCTTTCTGGATGGAGCACTCCCACGACCAGGAGCACGGGTGCGCCTAGCCCTCCCCACCTTTGCCCCGCCCACGCCCCCACCTCACTCTCAGCAGACTCAGATCCGATGGGCCCAGCAGGCTGGGGTGGGGGTACAAAACCCCTTCTTCTCTTTGCTAATGCTGCATCCCACAGGGGCTTCTTCACGTGTCTCGGCCGCGATGGGCGGGTGTATGACGACCTCAAGTATGTCTGGCTGCAGGGAAGGCAGGTAGGGATGTGCCTAGGCTTGCAGCTCTCGCACGGGCGGAAGCCAGAGTCGGCTCGGCCCGTCATGGCTCATCCACAGACGCGCTCACGCACACACACGACAGGGAGTCATGTCAACACTCTTCCTTCAACCATGGGCACCTAGGACTCCCCCTCCTCCCAGCTCTGAGGATCCTGCCGCTCCTCGCTTAAGCCATATTGGTTTTGCTCCTCCGCAGGTGTGGATGTATTGTCACCTGTACCGCAAGTTCGAGCGCTTCCGCCGCCCTGAGCTTCTGGATTCAGCTAAAGCAGGTGCCCCCTCCTTGCCCGTATGTCCCCAGAGGCCACTCTAAGTTTACTCAATAGCTCTCGTGCACCTAGTTCCTAGAGGGTTCTGGAAACAGCATAGGGCCTGGGGACACTCACAGGTGGGAAGGGAGGCAGAGGCGGGAACGTTTTTTACCTGAGTTCTAGCATGCCAACTTCCCAACCACCAGGTGGCGAATTTTTGCTGCGTTATGCCCGAGTGGCACCTCCTGAAAAGAAGTGTGCCTTTGTGCTGACTCGGGATGGCCGCCCGGTCAAGGTGCAGCGAACCATCTTTAGCGAGTGTTTCTACACCATGGCCATGAACGAGCTGTGGAGGGTGACAGGGGAAGCGCGTTACCAGGTGTGTGGAGGGAAAGCTGCCCTGCGAGTCTCTGTGCCCTTGTCTGTGCTGGGCATGGCCGCCTGATGCACCCCGACTCTGTGTGCAAGCCCCCTCCGCAGGCCCTGTCTGCAGGCCGGTCTTTGTCAATGCTGGTCCTTCTTCTGGGCCCCCATGGCTCCAGGGCTGCTGGCAGTACCCCTGTAGTACACTGTACTGTCACCGTGTATCTAAGGGTGTTCCCCCCAGAAGTCTCCTTCATTTCTGAACTCTCCGCCCCTCCCCACACCTTCACGGGGGGCCTTGGACACAGAGGGACCTATCTGCGCCCTGCCCCCATCTGAGAGATATGTGCTTTCAGCCTCAGTCTGGGGCCCCTAGTGCTTTCAGGCCCAGCCTCACTGCCTGGGAGTGGCCTGTACCTCCAGACTGGGAGCCCCTGAGGCAGATCCACCCTGGCTCCCAGCATCCAACCCGGGGCCAGGCCCAGGGCAGGCTCCTGGGTGGAGGAAGGTGTCCTGTGAGTGGGTCCTAGGACACGGCTCTCCCGCCCCAGGACCGAGGCGGGGGGGACCAGACTGGACCGGATGCAGCCTCAGCCCAGGCCTCCCTCCCCTCACCCCACCCCCAGCCAGGACGAAGCCGTGGAGATGATGGATCAGATCGCACGCTGGGTGCGGGAGGACCCGTCCGGGCTGGGCCGGCCCCAGCTTCCGGGGGCCCTGGCCTCGGAGCCCATGGCGGTGCCCATGATGCTGCTCAACCTGGTGGAGCAGCTCGGGGAGTCAGACGAGGAGCTGGCGGGCAACTACGCGGAGCTGGCGGACTGGTGTGCCCAGAGGATTCTGCGGCACGTCCAGGTGGGAAGCGGAAGGCTGACGCCGGGGCCAGACAGGGCCTGGGCGCTGGGTGACAGGGCAACCCCCACCCCTCAGGGCACCTCCTCCACCCCTTGCCCGACCTGGGCCTAATGGGGAGACACAGGAGGCTTCGGCCAGGCAAAGGCGTGGCCCAGGACCCTCAGGAAGGTGGAGGGCCCAGGGAGCCTGGTGGGGCAGAGAGGCGGGGAGGGAGGTGCCAGAGCCCCAGGCGCATCAGAGAGCGGGATACCCCGTCAGACCTAAGTCCTTCCAGGTCTCTGCGGGCAGCCCAGCTCACCCAATCTCAGTCCTCCTTCAATGTTTCACCCTTCCCACTCTGGGGAGCCCAGGTCCAAAGCAGGGGTTCGAAACCCATCTGGGCTCTTGGGAATGAATCGGCCCCTGCTCAGACACCCCTCTGAGCCAGGTTTGCTCAAGCTTGCACATTATAGAGGGATGGAGGGAAGGTCCTTCTGGTTGGATGTCTGGGGCTAAAGGCAGAATTACTTTCTCCTGCTCGTCCCCCGGCAGAGGGATGGGCAGGCTGTGCTGGAGAATGTGTCAGAAGGTGGCGAGGAACTTTCTGGTTGCCTGGGAAGACACCAAAACCCAGGTGAGGGGCTGGGTGGACTGGGGGCTGCCCAGGAGGAGGGAAGCGCTCAGCTTGGGGTTCCGGGCTTCGGATATGGGGAGCGCCTTGAGACTGCTTTCCTCCTTCCACCATCTGCCAGCCAAGGACCAGACAGAGAAGGGGGAGGGACAGGCCACCCAGGCTGGGGCATCAGCGGCAGGAGACCAAGTCTGGGATGGACCGGGAGGGCAAAGCTTTCTGCATGGGAATGGCTGTTGAGTGGGTGGGGGAGCTCAGAGCAGCTCCCACTGTTAGGGAGGGAGGAAGGGACGCACCGTGGTCAATGCAAGGGCTTAAGCCCGTCTGCCTGGGGAAGGATCCGCTGCCTGCCTTACCCCGAGCCTTCACCAGGTCACGCTCTGGAAGCCGGATGGTTCCTGCTCCGTCACGCCATCCGGAAAGGTGACCCTGAACTTCGAGCCCATGTTGTTGACAAGTTCCTGTTGTTGCCTTTCCGCTCTGGATGGGACCCTGACCATGGAGGCCTCTTCTACTTCCAGGATGCTGATGGCCTGTGCCCCACCCAGGTAGGGATGTGCCCAGGGCCACAGGATACTAACCAGTTCAAAGCTTCATCACCCATTTCATAGAAGGGGACCTGGGAGTCAGAGCAGTGAATTTGCCCGGTGTGACCCCAGTGGTAAGCTCTTGACTTCTAAGCCAGGGGTCCTCAGACTCGCATGCATAGGGAGACCATTAGGGAGCACGGACAATGCCGATGCAGAGACACATGTCTGTCCCCTTCATCTTTGAAAGGCTCTCTGGGCGGTTTTAAGGTGTCGCTGGTGGGAGCAGATTTGCTTCCTTAGATCTGCTGCCTGTGTGCCTTGATCCTGCTGAGATCGGTAAAGGTTGGCTGACTCTGCCACTGGCAGAAGCTGAGTGTGCAAAGGTCTTTAGACAGACTGACAAGATAGACATGGTTTCAGTTCCAGGGCTAAAGGGAAGTCTGCCCCACACTCGCTCTTGGGAAGCGGCTGCCTGAAGGGGCACTGGGTTAGGAAGCAAGTCCCATTCCGGGTCCCATTTAGACGCCCCCGGAGACATTCATCCCATCATTAAACTCCAAGTGCTTGAGTCAGATGTAGTCTGAGCCAGGACCTGAAAGATGAGGCGACTTTCCTGCTGAGAGGGGCAGTGGAGAGTGGGACCCACGGCTCTCGGACACCTGTCTCTGCTCTGCTTTCAGCTGGAATGGGCCATGAAGCTCTGGTGGCCACACAGTGAAGCCATGATTGCCTTCCTCATGGGCTACAGTGACAGTGGAGACCCTACCTTGCTGCGTCTCTTCTACCAGGTGGCCGAGTACACCTTCCGCCAGGTAACTGCTGCTTCCTGGTCTACATTTCTCTATGAGCTCAGCAAGGGTGTGGAGGAGAAGGCAGGCAGCCATTCCTCCCCAGGCAGGCCGGGGCCAGGCTTTCCTGGGCTGTGAGAGGAGGCTGGGCAGGGATGGGGAGGCTCACCCTCACCCTCACTGGGCGTGGTCCCTCAGCTGATGTGAGAGTTCCCGGAGGTCTGGCCCCAATGCTCTCTGTTCAGTCAACAAAGTGGTCCCTGCTCCCCTGGAGCTCATGTTTTGGTGGAGGGAGACTATAAACAAGTAAACAAGCGAACATACGGATGACGGTAAGAGTTATGGAAAATAAAACAAGGTCGGGGGGCTGTGGGAGGAAACGAAGGATGGCAGGGGGTGCTCTGCACAGAGTCATCACCTTGTCTGATTTAGGCATTACTGGGTCCTGGATGGGAGGCTGCAGGGCACAGGGCAACAGCGGGGAGACAAGAGGTCGGAGCTTTCATTGCAGCCAGCGAGGATGGGGGCCTGGCCTGGGCAGACGGATCTGAGGCTGGTCAAGCGGGAGAGGTCTGGGTCACAGTTGTCTGAGTGTCATGAGAATATAGATGATAACTGGGAGCTAGGAGACAAAGTGAACTATTGAGTACAGAATTGGGAACAGGAGGGCCCGGCAAAGGAGTCAAGAGTCAGCTGCAAAGTAGGAAGGAAGCGTGGGGCCCCAGAGGCCAAAGTGCCATGAGCAGAGTGATAAGCTGTACCAGCTACTGGAAAGGGGGCCCCTTGGGTGCTGAGCCTGGTGGTGAATGAAGATTCCTGATGCATTTCTAAAGCCACAACTCACTCCACCAGTAAACTCCAGAATGGGAGGGACTGTAGCAGGGTGTCTTATTGTGGGGTCTGTGGGCTTCGAAGCCTGAGAGAAAATTACATCTTTAATTTGCACTAAGCTCTAACTGAAATCCAGCATTTACTTCCATTACGAGTGGAGACAGTGACTTAGCAGTGGCCGACTCTGTCACCAGTAGAAATCTCAAATATGTTCGTGTCACGTTGCATTTAGAGAGGCATCTCCAGGTATTGCACATGCTCGTCACTACTTCTAAACTCGGGAGTCATGAGACCTGAGAATATATCTTAGTATTGAATGAATTCATAAAGAGCACGTGTTAGAAACCACCGGTTTTAACCGCATAGAGTGAAATTTAAGGAATACATTTTAAAGAGATGGGGATGGCATTGAACAATTTAAAAAGTTACGTCAACAGGTAAATCATTACGCACTAACCAACATAATAGAGTACAAAAAGTAAACATTCAGACATCCACAGAAACACTGGACAGGAAAACAGTTAAATTCTTTGTTATCTTCCCATGTCAGATCGAGTAGTCGAAAAATAAGGACACAAACGGTGTTGCTAGAAAGGTAGAACGAATAGATACAGAACTAGCTTTACCCCCTACGAAGAATACTCCAACTCATGCGCCCCAATTTAAAAAAGATATTTTCGTAGTGGACTTCAGCGTCATTGATTTTCTGTACGATCCTTCCAAGAAAGGACCCCACTGAAGTCTCCATTGGGGGAGGAAAGAGAAGGGCATTGGCCAGGACTATGAGGTCCATCCTGGGGTGTCTGGAAGGAATTGACAAGCTGACAGGTGACCAATGGGATGCGAGCAGGAGAAAAGGCAGGAATGCGGAAGGATCAACAGTGTAGCTGGGCAGGGGCAGGCTTCAGGTGGCTCCGAGGGAGGGGGAGGTGCATTTAGGACCTGTGGTGAGCAAGACAGGAGTCAGATCAAGGGAGGAATTTGTTACCAAATTACATGACAGGTCAGCATCTCCACCAGGCGTATATTTCTTAATTTAAATCAATGTTGTTGAAGTACAATTTATATACTCTTAAAATGTATCCATCTTGAGCGCTCAGTTCACTAAGACTTGACCATGTCTATACATCTGTGTAACCACAAGCACAATCAAGATACAGAACGCTTCTATCATCCCCAGGCACGGCTCTTTTTCATCCATCTTGCAGTATTTCATCCCACAGCCTGCGGCCCCTGTCCCCAGTAGGGTATCCAGCTGCGGACTCGCACGCCCCCACCACCGGGCAGAAAGCGGAGACGGGAAAGCCCCTCGAATTTATCTTTGTCCATGACGCGGTATCGCGTTTAGGAGCACTGATTCTGGAGCCACGTTATCTGGGGTCCACCCAGGCTCTGACCCCGGGTAGCCGGGACGGTGAACGCCCCTTCCCCAGCCTGTCGAATCTGGGCGGCTCCTGCAGACCTGTCACTGTCTAGCTGTCACTGTCATTGTTATTCTAGTTTCGCGATCCCGAGTACGGGGAATGGTTTGGCTACCTAAACCGAGAGGGGACGGTCGCCCTCACCATCAAGGGGGGTCCTTTCAAAGGTGAGTGGGGGACAGGGCGGGGCCGCAGGGGCTTCAGGCATTCGGCTGCCCCCGGCCCTCCCAACTCGCCGTCTCGCCTCTCCCCGCAGGCTGCTTCCACGTGCCGCGGTGCCTTGCCATGTGCGAGGAGATGCTGGGCGCCCTACTGAACCGCCTCGTCCCTGTCCGGGCCCCCGGCGCCCAGTCCCCGCCCGCCGTCCCCGCCCGCAGACGCGCGGAATAAAGCTGAGCCTGCTCCACCGCCCGCGTGCGCGTGTCTGTGGGGTCGCGGGAGGGCACTTCCTCGCCGCGCGCGGGACCATCCCCGCCCGCCGACAGTTCCGCCCCGGCTCCAGAGCGCCCCGCGCCCCGCCCGCCCCGCCGCCGACAGTCCCGCCCCGGCCCCCGGCCCGCGCATTGACCGAGAGAGCGGTCGCGAGGCGGGTCGGCGGCGCGCACTTCCGGCCGGTGTGGTCCCCGGCTTGCCGCCCCCTTCCGCCGCCCCCCGCGAGCCCGGACCCAGCCCGGCCCCATGCAGCCCCCGGCCCCAGCCCTAGCCCCAACCCCGGCCCGGCCGCCCCGGCGTCACTTCGGAGCGCGGCGGCAGCTGACTGCGCGTTCACGACCCGCTGGGAGCCGCGAGCCCCGCCGCCGTTATGAACATCCGCAATGCAAGGGTGAGGGGCCGGGGCGGGAGGCTGTCCGCGCCGCGTGGGTGCGGGCCCAGTGGCCGCGTGCGCATGCTCCCGAGGGGTCCGGCGATCCCCGGGCCAGCCGCCGGGCGCGGGGAGGTGAAGGCCACCGTGCCCGTGGGGCTGGACCTACCCGAAGATGGGGCCGGGGCTGTGAAATCCGTCTTTGCGGGATGTCGGGGCCCATCTGGACGGTCTCCGGGAGCCCCCTGGCACCCACGTTCATTCCGGGAACAGACGAATTTTGCACCAGGCCTCTGTACAGACAGACAGTCACAGGCCTGCCCAGCCCTGCGGGGGGGGGTCGGTGAGGAGACAGACAGCGAGCAGGCTTCTGACAGGACCCAGGCCTGCTTAGTCACCTCAGCCCCTGGCCTCACCGCATTCTACTGCCCCCCCTCCCGCAGCCAGAGGACCTAATGAACATGCAGCACTGCAACCTCCTGTGCCTGCCAGAGAACTACCAGATGAAATACTACTTCTACCACGGCCTCTCCTGGCCCCAGGTGAGTCGGGATCTGGGGACAAGGGGACTCTGGAAGGCGTCGGTTCCGGGGGGAGCGGGCGGGGCTTTCAGCTGGGCTGGGGGGCATAGAACTGGGCCAAGGGAGGGGCAGGATTCTCACCTGTGTCTGTCCTCTCCCCAGCGAACGACAGGGGAACAGTGTGGTGTGGGGAAACCAAGCCACTTGGCCTAGAGGTCAGGAGCTGTCACTGAACTCACCACTTGACTGACGGACTTGTCTGTCATGCACACAGCGAGAGGCGGGCGGTTGGGACCCCATATCCTCTAAGGGCTCCTCGGCCCTGACAGGAAGTCATTTTTTTGGTTTCTTTCTCCTCCCTGTCACCCAGCTCTCTTACATCGCCGAGGATGAGAATGGGAAGATTGTGGGGTACGTCCTGGCCAAAATGTGAGTTACCAAGCAGAGAGA
>NW_024342648.1:549333-562794 GCF_902729225.1 Pteropus medius | reverse complement strand
GGGTGCCAGAGCCCCAGGCGCATCAGAGAGCGGGATACCCCGTCAGACCTAAGTCCTTCCAGGTCTCTGCGGGCAGCCCAGCTCACCCAATCTCAGTCCTCCTTCAATGTTTCACCCTTCCCACTCTGGGGAGCCCAGGTCCAAAGCAGGGGTTCGAAACCCATCTGGGCTCTTGGGAATGAATCGGCCCCTGCTCAGACACCCCTCTGAGCCAGGTTTGCTCAAGCTTGCACATTATAGAGGGATGGAGGGAAGGTCCTTCTGGTTGGATGTCTGGGGCTAAAGGCAGAATTACTTTCTCCTGCTCGTCCCCCGGCAGAGGGATGGGCAGGCTGTGCTGGAGAATGTGTCAGAAGGTGGCGAGGAACTTTCTGGTTGCCTGGGAAGACACCAAAACCCAGGTGAGGGGCTGGGTGGACTGGGGGCTGCCCAGGAGGAGGGAAGCGCTCAGCTTGGGGTTCCGGGCTTCGGATATGGGGAGCGCCTTGAGACTGCTTTCCTCCTTCCACCATCTGCCAGCCAAGGACCAGACAGAGAAGGGGGAGGGACAGGCCACCCAGGCTGGGGCATCAGCGGCAGGAGACCAAGTCTGGGATGGACCGGGAGGGCAAAGCTTTCTGCATGGGAATGGCTGTTGAGTGGGTGGGGGAGCTCAGAGCAGCTCCCACTGTTAGGGAGGGAGGAAGGGACGCACCGTGGTCAATGCAAGGGCTTAAGCCCGTCTGCCTGGGGAAGGATCCGCTGCCTGCCTTACCCCGAGCCTTCACCAGGTCACGCTCTGGAAGCCGGATGGTTCCTGCTCCGTCACGCCATCCGGAAAGGTGACCCTGAACTTCGAGCCCATGTTGTTGACAAGTTCCTGTTGTTGCCTTTCCGCTCTGGATGGGACCCTGACCATGGAGGCCTCTTCTACTTCCAGGATGCTGATGGCCTGTGCCCCACCCAGGTAGGGATGTGCCCAGGGCCACAGGATACTAACCAGTTCAAAGCTTCATCACCCATTTCATAGAAGGGGACCTGGGAGTCAGAGCAGTGAATTTGCCCGGTGTGACCCCAGTGGTAAGCTCTTGACTTCTAAGCCAGGGGTCCTCAGACTCGCATGCATAGGGAGACCATTAGGGAGCACGGACAATGCCGATGCAGAGACACATGTCTGTCCCCTTCATCTTTGAAAGGCTCTCTGGGCGGTTTTAAGGTGTCGCTGGTGGGAGCAGATTTGCTTCCTTAGATCTGCTGCCTGTGTGCCTTGATCCTGCTGAGATCGGTAAAGGTTGGCTGACTCTGCCACTGGCAGAAGCTGAGTGTGCAAAGGTCTTTAGACAGACTGACAAGATAGACATGGTTTCAGTTCCAGGGCTAAAGGGAAGTCTGCCCCACACTCGCTCTTGGGAAGCGGCTGCCTGAAGGGGCACTGGGTTAGGAAGCAAGTCCCATTCCGGGTCCCATTTAGACGCCCCCGGAGACATTCATCCCATCATTAAACTCCAAGTGCTTGAGTCAGATGTAGTCTGAGCCAGGACCTGAAAGATGAGGCGACTTTCCTGCTGAGAGGGGCAGTGGAGAGTGGGACCCACGGCTCTCGGACACCTGTCTCTGCTCTGCTTTCAGCTGGAATGGGCCATGAAGCTCTGGTGGCCACACAGTGAAGCCATGATTGCCTTCCTCATGGGCTACAGTGACAGTGGAGACCCTACCTTGCTGCGTCTCTTCTACCAGGTGGCCGAGTACACCTTCCGCCAGGTAACTGCTGCTTCCTGGTCTACATTTCTCTATGAGCTCAGCAAGGGTGTGGAGGAGAAGGCAGGCAGCCATTCCTCCCCAGGCAGGCCGGGGCCAGGCTTTCCTGGGCTGTGAGAGGAGGCTGGGCAGGGATGGGGAGGCTCACCCTCACCCTCACTGGGCGTGGTCCCTCAGCTGATGTGAGAGTTCCCGGAGGTCTGGCCCCAATGCTCTCTGTTCAGTCAACAAAGTGGTCCCTGCTCCCCTGGAGCTCATGTTTTGGTGGAGGGAGACTATAAACAAGTAAACAAGCGAACATACGGATGACGGTAAGAGTTATGGAAAATAAAACAAGGTCGGGGGGCTGTGGGAGGAAACGAAGGATGGCAGGGGGTGCTCTGCACAGAGTCATCACCTTGTCTGATTTAGGCATTACTGGGTCCTGGATGGGAGGCTGCAGGGCACAGGGCAACAGCGGGGAGACAAGAGGTCGGAGCTTTCATTGCAGCCAGCGAGGATGGGGGCCTGGCCTGGGCAGACGGATCTGAGGCTGGTCAAGCGGGAGAGGTCTGGGTCACAGTTGTCTGAGTGTCATGAGAATATAGATGATAACTGGGAGCTAGGAGACAAAGTGAACTATTGAGTACAGAATTGGGAACAGGAGGGCCCGGCAAAGGAGTCAAGAGTCAGCTGCAAAGTAGGAAGGAAGCGTGGGGCCCCAGAGGCCAAAGTGCCATGAGCAGAGTGATAAGCTGTACCAGCTACTGGAAAGGGGGCCCCTTGGGTGCTGAGCCTGGTGGTGAATGAAGATTCCTGATGCATTTCTAAAGCCACAACTCACTCCACCAGTAAACTCCAGAATGGGAGGGACTGTAGCAGGGTGTCTTATTGTGGGGTCTGTGGGCTTCGAAGCCTGAGAGAAAATTACATCTTTAATTTGCACTAAGCTCTAACTGAAATCCAGCATTTACTTCCATTACGAGTGGAGACAGTGACTTAGCAGTGGCCGACTCTGTCACCAGTAGAAATCTCAAATATGTTCGTGTCACGTTGCATTTAGAGAGGCATCTCCAGGTATTGCACATGCTCGTCACTACTTCTAAACTCGGGAGTCATGAGACCTGAGAATATATCTTAGTATTGAATGAATTCATAAAGAGCACGTGTTAGAAACCACCGGTTTTAACCGCATAGAGTGAAATTTAAGGAATACATTTTAAAGAGATGGGGATGGCATTGAACAATTTAAAAAGTTACGTCAACAGGTAAATCATTACGCACTAACCAACATAATAGAGTACAAAAAGTAAACATTCAGACATCCACAGAAACACTGGACAGGAAAACAGTTAAATTCTTTGTTATCTTCCCATGTCAGATCGAGTAGTCGAAAAATAAGGACACAAACGGTGTTGCTAGAAAGGTAGAACGAATAGATACAGAACTAGCTTTACCCCCTACGAAGAATACTCCAACTCATGCGCCCCAATTTAAAAAAGATATTTTCGTAGTGGACTTCAGCGTCATTGATTTTCTGTACGATCCTTCCAAGAAAGGACCCCACTGAAGTCTCCATTGGGGGAGGAAAGAGAAGGGCATTGGCCAGGACTATGAGGTCCATCCTGGGGTGTCTGGAAGGAATTGACAAGCTGACAGGTGACCAATGGGATGCGAGCAGGAGAAAAGGCAGGAATGCGGAAGGATCAACAGTGTAGCTGGGCAGGGGCAGGCTTCAGGTGGCTCCGAGGGAGGGGGAGGTGCATTTAGGACCTGTGGTGAGCAAGACAGGAGTCAGATCAAGGGAGGAATTTGTTACCAAATTACATGACAGGTCAGCATCTCCACCAGGCGTATATTTCTTAATTTAAATCAATGTTGTTGAAGTACAATTTATATACTCTTAAAATGTATCCATCTTGAGCGCTCAGTTCACTAAGACTTGACCATGTCTATACATCTGTGTAACCACAAGCACAATCAAGATACAGAACGCTTCTATCATCCCCAGGCACGGCTCTTTTTCATCCATCTTGCAGTATTTCATCCCACAGCCTGCGGCCCCTGTCCCCAGTAGGGTATCCAGCTGCGGACTCGCACGCCCCCACCACCGGGCAGAAAGCGGAGACGGGAAAGCCCCTCGAATTTATCTTTGTCCATGACGCGGTATCGCGTTTAGGAGCACTGATTCTGGAGCCACGTTATCTGGGGTCCACCCAGGCTCTGACCCCGGGTAGCCGGGACGGTGAACGCCCCTTCCCCAGCCTGTCGAATCTGGGCGGCTCCTGCAGACCTGTCACTGTCTAGCTGTCACTGTCATTGTTATTCTAGTTTCGCGATCCCGAGTACGGGGAATGGTTTGGCTACCTAAACCGAGAGGGGACGGTCGCCCTCACCATCAAGGGGGGTCCTTTCAAAGGTGAGTGGGGGACAGGGCGGGGCCGCAGGGGCTTCAGGCATTCGGCTGCCCCCGGCCCTCCCAACTCGCCGTCTCGCCTCTCCCCGCAGGCTGCTTCCACGTGCCGCGGTGCCTTGCCATGTGCGAGGAGATGCTGGGCGCCCTACTGAACCGCCTCGTCCCTGTCCGGGCCCCCGGCGCCCAGTCCCCGCCCGCCGTCCCCGCCCGCAGACGCGCGGAATAAAGCTGAGCCTGCTCCACCGCCCGCGTGCGCGTGTCTGTGGGGTCGCGGGAGGGCACTTCCTCGCCGCGCGCGGGACCATCCCCGCCCGCCGACAGTTCCGCCCCGGCTCCAGAGCGCCCCGCGCCCGCCTGGCCTCATCCCGCCGACAGTCCCGGGGCCCCGGCCCCCCCGGCCCGCGCATTGGCCGAGCGGTCGCGAAAACGGGTCCGGCGGCGCACTGGCCGGTGGCCGGTCCGGCACCGCCCTTCCACCGCCCTCAGAGCCCGCCACCCGCAGTCCAGCCCCAATCTCCCAGCCCCAGCCAGCCCCAGCCCTAGCCCCAACCCCGGCCCGGCCGCCCCGGCGTCACTTCGGAGCGCGGCGGCAGCTGACTGCGCGTTCACGACCCGCTGGGAGCCGCGAGCCCCGCCGCCGTTATGAACATCCGCAATGCAAGGGTGAGGGGCCGGGGCGGGAGGCTGTCCGCGCCGCGTGGGTGCGGGCCCAGTGGCCGCGTGCGCATGCTCCCGAGGGGTCCGGCGATCCCCGGGCCAGCCGCCGGGCGCGGGGAGGTGAAGGCCACCGTGCCCGTGGGGCTGGACCTACCCGAAGATGGGGCCGGGGCTGTGAAATCCGTCTTTGCGGGATGTCGGGGCCCATCTGGACGGTCTCCGGGAGCCCCCTGGCACCCACGTTCATTCCGGGAACAGACGAATTTTGCACCAGGCCTCTGTACAGACAGACAGTCACAGGCCTGCCCAGCCCTGCGGGGGGGGGTCGGTGAGGAGACAGACAGCGAGCAGGCTTCTGACAGGACCCAGGCCTGCTTAGTCACCTCAGCCCCTGGCCTCACCGCATTCTACTGCCCCCCCTCCCGCAGCCAGAGGACCTAATGAACATGCAGCACTGCAACCTCCTGTGCCTGCCAGAGAACTACCAGATGAAATACTACTTCTACCACGGCCTCTCCTGGCCCCAGGTGGGCAGCAGGGGGATCTGGGGACAAAAGGGGACACCAGGCGTCGGTTCCGGGGGGAGCGGGCGGGGCTTTCAGCTGGGCTGGGGGGCATAGAACTGGGCCAAGGGAGGGGCAGGATTCTCACCTGTGTCTGTCCTCTCCCCAGCGAACGACAGGGGAACAGTGTGGTGTGGGGAAACCAAGCCACTTGGCCTAGAGGTCAGGAGCTGTCACTGAACTCACCACTTGACTGACGGACTTGTCTGTCATGCACACAGCGAGAGGCGGGCGGTTGGGACCCCATATCCTCTAAGGGCTCCTCGGCCCTGACAGGAAGTCATTTTTTTGGTTTCTTTCTCCTCCCTGTCACCCAGCTCTCTTACATCGCCGAGGATGAGAATGGGAAGATTGTGGGGTACGTCCTGGCCAAAATGTGAGTTACCAAGCAGAGAGAGAGAAACCTGGTGTGGGGCTGGAGGGGGGGTGGGGGGCACCCAGCTCGCGCACATGTCTGGTGGCTGCTGCCTGGGTTTTTTTGTTTTTAAGTTAATCGACTCTTGTTTAGTTCCAGTTTTTGGTTACAGCCGAGAATGGGTGGAAAGTACAGAAAGTTCCCATATACCCCCTCCCCTCTCCCCACTAATTCCCTCCATCGATAATGTCTTGCGTTATAGTTTTTACAATGGATGAATCAATGTTGCTACATTTTAAAACTCTGTAGTTCCCATTAGGATTTACTCTTGGAGTCATACCTTTGATGGGTTTACACGAATGTCAAATGACACATGTCCACTATTACAGTATCATACAGAATAGTTTCGCTGGCCTAGGAATTCTTCATGCTCTGCCTATTCATCCCTCCCTCTCCTTCCCCCTGGCAACCACTGATCTTTCTACTGTGTCCAGAGTTCTGCCATTTCCAGAATGTCATAGTTGGAATCATACACATGTATCCTTTTCACACCGGCTTCTTTCACTTAGTAATGTGTATATACGATTCCGCCGTGTCTTTTCGTGTCTTGCTAGCGTGTTTCTTTATGTCACTGAACGACATTCCATTCTATTCCGCCGACACTACACATGTCTTTTGGCTGCTGCGTGGGGTTTTGAGAGTCCCAGCTCTCTCCCAGCCCCGGTCTGGGAGGGTCTTTGGGGTCAATCAGAGGGGTTTGCGCTCCTGCCACGTGCAGCAGGCGGTGGCCGCATCTGCTAGCATCTCTGCTTTCTTCTTGCTCTAGGGAGGAAGACCCCGACGACGTGCCCCATGGACACATCACCTCACTGGTGCGTAGGGCCCACCCGGGCTCTGGTGGGAGTGGAAGTAGGGGTCACTTGGGGCAGCCCTCGAGGTCTCACCTTTCTCCCACTAGGCTGTGAAGCGTTCCCACCGGCGCCTCGGCCTGGCTCAGAAGCTGATGGACCAGGCGTCCCGAGCCATGATCGAGAACTTCAATGCCAAATACGTCTCTCTGCACGTCAGGAAGAGGTGGAAGCCCAGGGCCAAGGGAAGGGGCGGTAGGGAGGAGATGCTGTCTCGATGCAGGTCCTGGGGTGCCCTGGATTTTGGAGATCCGGGAAGTGGGATTAGTGGGGAGCGGGGGGACTAGGAAGAGGGGCAGGACCTGGACGTGCTGTCCCTGCCTGGCCCAGTCTGTGCAGCTCAGCAGTGCCTTATTCTCCTGCAGTAACCGGGCCGCCCTGCACCTCTATTCCAACACCCTCAACTTTCAGTAAGTAGATCTAGATTCTTCTAACGGAGTGGGGTTGTCGCAGGTCTGGCTCATCCAGGTGCTGAGATGGGCTGAGCTGCCTTCCAGGCAGGGGGCATGGGCAGCAGAGATGGGGAGCAGGCCGACCTGCTGCCATCTGCTCGAGGCGTGCTCTGATGCTGGAGGACGTGCGGTGCATCTTGCTGGGTGGAGGAGAGATTGCTCGACGCTGGCTGGGGGTCGGCGAAAGCAGCATGATGAAGAGCACACAGGCTTTTCAGCAAAGGCTCAGGAATAGAGATGAGGGCCCAGGACATGAGCAGAAGCTGAGGAGCAGGACTCAGAGTGGCCAGGTGCCTAGAAGCATCTGAGTGGGACCAGAGAAAGAATATGGTGCTACAGAAACCTAAGCATGTCCAGGGAGGATGTGCCGTCAGCACGAGGAGCGGAGGGATCTAAAGCCCCGGGTATCCTGGTGGATGAGGGCAAGTCCACTTGGGGATGCGGGAGTCTCTGTGTGCCCAGCACGGGACAGAGAGAGCCTGGCAGGGAACTGACACACCCAGTAGTCCGTGATGAAAGCCGCTTGAAAGCGAGGTTGGGGTGGGCTGTCCGTGGAGGACCCACTGAGATAGCACTCAGCCTGTTCGGTGGGGGATGAGAAGGGACTTTGTGAAGGGCCCTTGACCCAGATGCCGATGCCTCCGGTACTCATTTCCAGGGGTTTAGGGCTGGCAGGGCCATCCTAGGCCATTGAATCCTGCATGCACATCTCCAGCGAAGGCTCAGCCCCTGAGCTGCTCGGGCCAGGGGCCGTGCCGCCTGGCAATGACTGTCAGAAACAGAGGCCGCAGCCCCACCTCCTCCCTGGTTCCGATCGCTAGGCACAGGAGCCTGCTGTGCGTGCCCAACAAGTGACAGGGAGCAGGGCAGGGAGGGAAGGGGACGGCTAAATTCAGGGCTCAGCTCACAAGAAACCACAGAAACAGATCTTGGTAACCAGGCTAGGGACGCAGGACCGTGGCAGACCCTGGGGTGGCTGGGAGATGAGGCTGGGAGGACTCCAAAAAGGGTCCTTGAGGGGGGGGGGAGTGAGCGACACTCTGCCCCACCCAGCATGCTGGAAGCCTGGGGAAAAGCTGATCCGGGTCATCCCCTGACCCGGGCGTCCTGCTCCACCCCTGCCCACAGGATCAGTGAGGTGGGCCAAATACTATGCAGATGGAGAAGATGCGTATGCGATGAAGCGGGATCTCACCCAGATGGCCGAAGAGGTAAGAGTCCGGTGGGGTCAGGGCCACGGCCACAGTCCCCGCAGATAAAGAAAAGCAAGGCAAGCAGGGGAGGCCCTGCGGCAGGGAAGGTAAAGCTCCCAGGGGCCCCGAGACAGCAGGAGGCCTGCGATGGCTAGAGGCGACACGGACCAGGTGCCAGCCCTGTGGCTACGTTGCTGGGAGCCATGGCCCTCATTACCTGTTTCTTCAGCTGTCAGGTGGGGAGCTGGGCCGTGGCAGGGCTCCAAAGGAAGCCACGGTGGCTCAAGATTCCCTGTGCCACCCCGAGGCGTGATGTGAGAGGCAAGGGAGGAGACCCCTGGAAGCGCTGAGAACAAGGGCCCCAGGATAGCAGTGGGGACCCGGCGACAGCCACGGCCTGCCCCAAGGCTCATGGGTGGGACAAAACAGGTCTGAGGAGAAAGTCCAGGTCCTGAGGCAGCCCGTGTGGGGGAGGCATGAGCACCCGCCCTCGACAGGAGAGACGGCAGTCCCAGAGGGCAGAGCCGGAGCTCAACCCGACGCAGCCCTGTGTTCCCTACCCTGTCCTGCTGCCTCACATTGTGCTCCCCGCCCCCAGCAAGTGACAGGCACGGGCATCCTTGAGCAGCAGGAGGGGGCCTACTGGTGTGGAGACTTAGGTCCTATCTCCTTTCTCCCACTCTATCTGGGCTCCTGGCGGCAGCTGAGGCGGCACTTGGAGCTGAAGGAAAAGGGCAGGCACACGGTGCTGGGCTCCATCGAGAACAAGGCGGAGAGCAAGGGCAACTCACTTCCAAGCTCGGGAGAGGCCTGTCGTGAGGAGAAGGGCCTGGCTGCCGAGGATAGCGGTGGTGACAGCAAGGACCTCAGCGAGGTCAGCGAGACCACAGAGAGCACTGACGTCAAGGACAGCTCAGAAGCCTCTGACTCGGCCTCCTAGAACCAGCCTTCAAGTGCTCCTCCCTCCGCCCCGGCCTGCCCATCCCATCCTCACCCTTGGAAGTTTCACAATAAACTTCACCCAGCGGCCTTGGGGGGTTTGTGTGTGGGAGTGTGCACATGTGGGGGGCGTGCCTCTCTCAGGCCCCTCTGTGTCCCTATGGATGTGGACCTCATGGCATTTTGGCACAGCACGCCCTACAGAGCCCAAGTGAAAGGGAAAGAGCTCTGTCTGGGCTTTGGAGGTGGGGCTCTCAAGTCTGACGGCTTTCAGCATCTTTGGGCCCCAGGGAGGGAGACCCTGGAGTTCTGGGAGCCATCCCTACCTTGGGGGAAGATGCTCTGCCTTCTGAGCCCCGCTCTGCCTCTGCCTTGCTGGGCTCTACATGCCTAAGTCTGACTGCTCATTGGGCTTATCAACTGATGTCCGTCCTATCTGGGTACTGTCCCAACCAGCTAGCCGGTTGCTCGAGTCCTGGCAGCTGTCCTTGATTCCTCCCTCCCCTGCCATCCAAAAGGTCCTGTATGTTGGACCACCATAATACCCCTTGAATCTACGCCCTAACCGAAGCCTTAATTTGAAAATTAAATAGACTTTATTTTTCATATAGTTTTAGGTTTACAGACCTGAGCAGATAGAGTTCCCATGTACTCCCTCTACCCCGCTCCCCACTGTTTCCCCTATTATTAACATTTTACATCAAGTATTGCATTTGTTACAATTGGTGAGCTAATATTGATACATTATTGCTAACTATAGTCCAGGGTTTACGTTTCCCTTTTGTGTTGTACATTCTATGGGTTCTGACAAATGCATAACATTTCCTGCAGAATGTAAGCCCTCCGCTTTTCGTGGCTTCACTATAAACCTCAAATTTGCTCCTGTGCCCTTCCCTCTGGCTGCCGCGCCACCACCTGCTGCTCCTAGTTCCTGAGCGGGCTGTCTGGGCTGCCCACCTCCCAGGGAAGCTCAGCACTCCTGAGCTGTCATTGTATTTTATGCCGCTGCTGCTGCTGCTGCTGCTGCTGCCGCCGCTGCTGCAGATGGCACGCTGCTCCCACGCCAGGCTGAAAGCCCGGCCACCGGAGCCTTGAGCTCGGTTCTCTTTGGTTGGCGCCTGACACGTGACCAACAGGCGGCGGAGGAAGCTGCGACTAAAGGCTGGGGCGGGGAGCCGGGGAAGTGCGCCTGCGCACGTCCGCTTAGTCCCCCGCTCCGGCGAGGCTGTGTTCTGATTGTCTCAAGCCGCGATTCCGCCGTGGTCGGAGGCGGAGCCTCGCCCCGCCCCGCCCTCCGCGCCAGACGTCAGTCTCTTCCGGTTTGTAAGCCGCTGCCGGCTTGGTTCCCAGGCGGCGGGATTGGTCTGGCGGCGGCGGCGGCGGCGGCGGCGGCGGCGGCGGGCGTGCCTGAGCGCTGCTTGGGCCACGCCCCAGCGCCGGCGGGAGGGAGCCCGCGGTGGCTTCCGCGGCGCCCTGCCTCCCACCCCGCCCTCGCTCGCCCGGCGCACGGGGACCCGGTCCGCCCTTTGCCCTCGGTGCCCTGCGTCCCCAGCGGGCCGTTGACGCTCGGCCGCCCCCAGGCGGTTGGATTTCCTGGGCGGAGGTGGGAACTGCGGAGGGAAGGGGGGGAGGGGAGGAAGGAGGGGGAGGGGGAAGGAGGGGGAAGGAGGGGAAGCCGCAGGCCCGACTGGCCCTTGGGGCCCAGCACTTCCCCCGCCTCTGCAGCACCCGCTTCTGGGAGGGGCTGCTCCTCTGCCTGCTAGCCGAACGGAGGATGGAAGGCTGAGGGAGGAAAAAGCGGACTCCCCTGCCCCGTCGCCGTGTGGCTGGGGCTGGGCGCCAGGGACGTCTCCGCAGGGGATGAACCTGTACACAGAGGTGCATAACATTGACCTCTGAAGTCCCCATTGCTAAACTTCTAGAAAGCCGACTTGCAGGAAAATAAAAGAGGCCTCACTGCCCAATTCATGCTGTCATCTATTCTCACTCTGACCCGGGCGACTGTCACAACCTCCCCACTGATCTCATCTCCCCTCTGGTCCATCCATGCAGCAGACCTGACCACATCGGCCCTGCTGTCACCCTTCAGGATCAAGTGTCCACAGGTTCAGCGAGGTCTTGTAGGTCTGGTCCTCACCTTCTGGGGAATAATGGGATTTTGGATTCTTTGAATGAGAAGGTGGAGCTGAGGGTAGAGCAAGCAGTAAGGCCTTGAATGCCAAACAAGTGTCCTAAAAGCCAGAGCTAATTACTTGAGGTTTTAAAGCAGTGTCTGGGTGGCTCATCGTGTCAGTATTTCCGGAGTCAGAAAAGGATGAAGAGCATTTGAAAGTAGGGCCTGAGGCAAGTGCAGCAGTTTCCTGTGTGCTTGATCTCTGTGTCAGGCTCTTGGATGGGCGAGGGACCTTTGGGGACCAGTCAGGGCTCAGATGGGGGGTAGGGGGCAAGGTACGTTGGGGTTAGCTGATGAGGGGGTTCCTGACACAGGACCAGGTTCGGGGATGCGTGCTCCCTTCTGTGCTGCAGGAAGGGGCAGGAGGCTTGCCGCCTTGCTGGAGGACTCAAACTGGTAGAGCTGAGATCAGCTACTGGTAGCCTAGGTCCTGGGCCTGCTGAGGTCTAGCCAGCCCCCGGGCCTTCCAGCCTGAGGCGCCAGGCATACATAGCATCTTAGAGAAGGGCCTTGGTCCTGGGGGGCAGGGGCAGCAAGCTCAGGAGGTATGTTTTCCCCTTCTGGGCGAGAGAATTGCTTATAGTTGAAAGGCGGGGAGTGCCCGCTCAGCCTCCCCTCCCTCCCGAAGAGCTGCAGGTCGAGGTCACGTGTACTCACATATGCACGGAGCCTGACTTTGACATCCAGGCACACACAGGCCTGGACCCTTTGCGGTAGTGCCTATAGGCCTGCCGCCCTGGGCAGAAGCCCGGAGCCTACCTGCCTCACCTCTGTCCCCATGCAGACCCCAGGGATTTCCCTCCCAAATCAACTGAAGACAGTTGTATAATCTGGCTTGTCACCTGCCACCTGCATCCTGCCTTCCCAATTTCCTGGAGAAAAGGTGTTGCCCTGTGGCTTTGAGTTGGTAGAGTAGTGGAGGGAGACTCCAGTACCCCTGGAGAAGGGAGGTCCCCAGACTTAAGGCCTTGCTCTGAAGGGGCAGGAGGAAGGCTGTCCCCCCCACCCCACCCCCAGGCCTAGGACAGGGCAGGTGCAAGCTGCAAGGGAAAGGGGACAGAAGAGTCTCTTCCGGCAGCAGGAAGTGGTAACCACCTATGGGGAAACGAGGCTTGTTCCTCCGATAGGGTGGAGCAGAAGGGGAACCTTGGCTTAACACTGCTGTCCCCTCACAAGGGAGTCTGGAGGGAACAACTGCAAAGGTTCTGTTCTCCGCGCTGACCTTCCTTGCCCCCCGCCCACCCCCAGGGAACTTCCCACCCGGTTCTCCAGGCTCCTTGCACTTATGGCTCAGGGCCGTGACTTCGGAAGGGTGGGCCCCATCCGATGTCTTAGGGATCTGGGGGAAGCAGGTCCAGGGTCTGGAGCAGCTCCGGTGTCACCGCCCACTGTCATCGAGGGCCAATGACCATGCTGTGAAGGGTGCTGCCTGGCAGTGGTAGCCAGACAGCATTCTGGAGGTGGGGGGCCGGCAGCCAGAGGGTGCCAGCTTGCTGGGCATTTTGGGGGCTCTCACAAGGGGCCCTGGCTGCTTGGCAGCGGGAGCTTTGGGCATAAGGCAGCCCAGGTGTCGCCCAGCGCCGCGCGGGAAGGGAGGCAAGGCCGGGTGCAGTGAGACCCCTACAGGAGCCCCTCGCGGGCAGCGCCGGGCCGGGTCCGCCCCGCCCCGGGGCCCCGCTGGGGGTGGGGCGGGGCGGGGCGGGGCCGGCGCTGGTGCTGGCTGCAGAGCCCCAGGTCCCAGCGCCCAGCCGTTCGAGGCCGCGTGGGAGCAGCGGGGCTCGACGGCGCGGCCGCCCGGCCGCCATGGCCGCGCACGGGAAGCTGCGCCGGGAGCGGGGGCTGCAGGCCGAGTATGAGACGCAAGTTAAAGGTGAGAGGGCGATGGGCGCTCCCGGCCCGGCTCCGCGCGGAGACCCCAAGGCTGCAGGGGAGTCCCCAGATCCCGCTGCTGGCCTCGGACCCGCTACCCTCCGCCAGCGACGGGAGGAGGCCTTGGGGGAGGGAGCCTAAGCCCCCCGCCCGCTTCTCCCAGCCCCTTTGGTCTCAACCGCCGACTGTCCCTGCCCCCCACCCCCCGCCTTTGATCTCA
>NW_024342648.1:504155-546657 GCF_902729225.1 Pteropus medius | reverse complement strand
CCGTGAGGGCCCCGTGTGTCTAGAATGTGCCTGGCACAGACTGAGTACGTAATCAACACTCTGCTGAATGGAGAAATCAATTAGTGTCCCTCCCTAGGCATGTGGGCAGACATTAGTAAGTGCGTGACCTGCTCGCCAGAAGCCCCAAGACAGTGCCTTATTTACCCAAGATCCACGGTGCCCACCTGGGCACCCAGTGGGTGGCAGAAGCGTTTGCAGTGGGTTGCTTAAGCTTGTCATTCCGGCGGTTCTTTGCTTTAGGTCTGTGTGGGGGAAGCAGCGTTGGCCAACCAAGCCAGTGATAAGGTGTCAAAAGCCAGCAGTGTGGGGGCCCTAGGGGTGGGTGATCGGGAGTGGGAACTTCCTTCACTTCTCAGCCCTGACCAGCTCTCCCCAGCTGCCAGCCTTCACCATGGGGCTGCCCTTTGCCACAAGTTCACTGTAGATTTGGCAGAGTGCCACGGCGGCCTTGGCCCCGCACAGCCCTGTGTGTCTGTGTTTCCAGGGAGGCTGCTCTGCCCAGGGTCCTGGACACCCGAGGGGCAGGAAGTGGCAGGGGAAGCAATGCAGGGGCTTTCCAGGCATCTAGGAGTGATGTGAAGCCCAAGTGAAAGGCGCCTGGCTGGGGACAGGGCAAGATGGGGCTGGGGCAGCTCTGCGTTCCCTCCGTCAACATCTGGCTCCAATCCTGCTGGATCTGCCACGCTCCCTCTCACCCCTGGGCCTTTGCATGGCTCTCCCCTCTACCTGAAACACCCTTCTCGCTCCTCTTCAACCAGTTGGGCCTGGCTGGTTCCCTTTAGCCAGGGGTCCCCAATCCCCGGGCCGCAGACCGGTCCATGGTCCGCGGCCTGTTAGGAACTGGGCCGCACAGCAGGATGTGAGCAGCGGGCAACGAGCAAAGCTTCATCTGTATTTGCAGCCGCTCCCCAGCACCAGCATCACCGCCTCAGCTCCGCCTCAGATCATCGGTGTTAGCTTCTCATAGGAGCACCGGTCCCTGGTGCCAGAAAGGTTGGGGACCGCTGCCTTTAGCCTCAGCACAGAGGTCTCTTTCTTCAGGACTGTCCTGAGCCCAGCCAGGGAGGCTGAATGCAGAACTCCTGCCAGGTGGCCAGCCTCCTCCTTCCTCCTCAGCCCCAGCCCTCGCTCTCACTGCAGACAGGACGGCCTAGTGCCCAGGCCTGAGCCACGGTTTCCCCACAGAGATGCGTTGGCAGCTGAGTGAGCAGCTGCGCTGCCTGGAGCTGCAGGGGGAGTTGCGGCGGGAGCTGCTGCAGGAGCTGGCCGAGTTCATGCGGCGCCGTGCGGAGGTGGAGCTGGAGTACTCCCGCGGCCTGGACAAGCTGGCCGAGCGCTTCTCTGGCCGAGGAGGCCGCCTGGGGGGCAGCAGCCGGGAACACCAGAGCTTCCGGTAAGTCCTCGTTGCCAGGATGGCCACGGCAGGACCCGAGGCCTCACTCCTCGTCTAATTGCCCCTCTGTCCCCAGGAAGGAGCCGTCCCTCCTGTCGCCCTTGCACTGCTGGGCTGCGTTGCTGCAGCAGACACGGCAGCAGAGCCGAGACAGCGCTGCCCTCAGCGAGGTACTGGGCGGGCCACTGGCCCAGCGCCTGAGTCACATCGCGGAAGATGTGGGGCGCATTGTCAAGAAGGTAAGGCCATTCATTGCCCTGGGCCCAGGAGGCCTGGATGGCCTCAGGATCTAGCAAGGGGGGAGGGCCGTGGATGCTCAATCCAGAGGCATCAGGGCTGGGAGCGCACAGAAGGCCAGATGGGTGTCAGGCAGCAGGGGGAGCCGCACGGAGCCTGAGCCTTGAGTGTCGAGCTGAGGCACAGTGGCCGCTCCAGGACAGCAGTGGATGCTGCGCTGGGCCGATGATGTGCTCACGCTCTTGTTCCTTCCCAGAGTAAGGATCTGGAGCAACAGCTGCAGGAGGAGCTCTTGGAGGTGGTGTCGGAGCTTCAGACGGTGAGTATGGGGCAAGGCCCGCCCCGGTCACACGTCCCCAAGCCAGGCTGAAGGAGAAATCTGGGTTTCGAGGACCACGAGCACAGCCCTTTCTTCCTGCTTTGGGCACAGGGTGGGTGGGCTGAGTGTTCACATGGGACCGCCTGTGTGATGGAGGAGAGGAAGAGCCGGCCGTGGCCGTAGCCTTCAGCAAGGCTGTCTGGCCTTGGGCCTCCCTGCAGGCCAGGAAGACATACCAGGCGTACCACACGGAGAGCATGAATGCCGAGGCCAAGCTCCGGGAAGCTGAGCGGCAGGAGGAGAAGCGGGCAGGTCGGAGTGGTGCCGCCGCCACCGCTGCCGCCGTCGCCGCCGCCGCCACCACCACTACCACCAACGCCACCGAGGCCGGGCCCCTCCGCAAGACCTCCCTCAAGAAGGGATCACGGCTGGTGGAGAAGGTGGGCCTGGAGGGCATCTGTCTGTCTCCGAAGGCTCTGGCTCCTGGCCTTTGTCTCCATAGTCCCTGGCCCTCCCCAGGGCCTGCCGGAAGGCGGTGCATGGAGGGAGAAGGCAGGGCTGAGGACGGGAAAGCCACAGACCTCCGGCAAGTCTCTAAGCGGAGGGCCTGTGCTTGGTCAGCCCTGCTGGCTCTGGAGGGCTCCCCAAGTGGCGGTGGTAGACGGAGAGGTCAGGAGGACGGTGACTGTCTCCCCCATGCTCCTAGCTGCTCCCACCGCAGCGCGGCTGGGGCAAAGGGCGCTTTGGCGCTCCCAAGCCTACGGGCCTTCCTACCCACCCTCCTGGCCTCACACAGTGCTGTGAGATTTCCGAGGGGCGAGAAGACACGTAGAATGGATGATTCGGTGACATGCAGGGATAAAGGGTGTTTAAGGTGGCCCTCGAAGAGAGAATGAGGAGGTTGAGGGTGGCAGAAATACCAGGATGTGGAGGTGCCAAGTTGGGAGGAGCTGAGGCGGAACTGGGGTTGCTAGTCCAAGACGAGGGTTTGTGCATAGCAGGGTGGGGTGGGCGAGCACATCCGGGCCATGCTGTTTGACGTAAAGCTATCCACACTGGGAGAGGAAGGGAGAGAGACTGTGAGGATGTACGGATGAGGGTTCCATGGACAGCTGGAGTTGGGGGCCAGCCAGCCGGCCAAGTAGATGACCCCAGTGTACTTCTGTGGTCTTGAGCAGCGTCAGGCCAAGTTCATGGAGCACAAACTCAAGTGCACGAAGGCGCGCAACGACTATCTGCTCAGCCTGGCCAGTGTCAATGCTGCTGTCAGCAACTACTACTTGCATGATGTCTTGGACCTCATGGATGTGAGTTCTGGGTGGACAGGTGGGCGGGGGTTGCGGTGCCCAGTACATTGGGACCCGCCCGAGCTGTGTCCTTGCTTTCTCCTCAGTGCTGTGACACAGGGTTCCACTTGGCCCTGGGTCAGGTGCTTCGGAGCTACACAGCTGCTGAGAGCCGCACCCAAGCCTCCCAGATGCAGGGCCTGGGCAGCCTGGAAGAGGCGGTGGAGGCCTTAGATCCTTCAGGGGACAGGGCTAAGGTGCTGGAGGTGCACGCAGTCGCCTTCTGTCCCCCACTTCGATTCGACTACCAACCCCACGAAGGGGATGAGGTGAGGGTCACTGCCCCTACCCCTTAATGCCCCCGGCGTCGATCCCAAGGGCTTTGTGTTGTCTACTCTTCGTCGTAATGCTAGGTAAGTCGAATGAATTCCACTTGGGTAGGAGTTGAAACTCATGAATGCGGCTTATTTCTCAGACCCTCATTCAATGGCCTTGAGGCAAATGAGGTCTCCCCACTTGCATCTGAAGCAAACAAACTTCTGCAGCTCACTGCAGTTCAGCCAGCGAATGAACACCCGTCACAAATGGCAGACATAGCAAAAATATCACCAGCGTGGACACCAGGTGGTAGGCGGGCATATAACTGTCTATATGCTCTTCTTCCAATTGTCCTATATGTTTTTGACATTTCATAATGCAAACTTGGGGGGAAATAAACCATACAAGCCGTAAATTATAACTAGGCATTTTTTCCTTTGCCTCTGAGCTGTTTTTCCCTTTGCCAGTTTATCCTGATGGGCTTTGTGCACGCATTGGGATTACATGGGGATTTTAGTTATTTAATCTGTATTTTGACCAAAGTGGTAGTCGAAAACGTCAAAGGCTACTCAAGGTTCACAATGGCACACAGCCATTCTCTGACTTACCCTTTCTGTTCCCAATTCCCACTCCTTAGAAACAGGCACTTCCCAGTCTTCTAGCTGCTGTTTCTGGAGCTGTCCTCTGTGTGTTCAAATCACTCAGCAGGCCGCTAGTTGCTTTTCAACTTTCCCTAGGCTCTACCGACTTCCCTCCATGGATGATCAGGGCTCAGCCCCACCACCATCTCCCTGTAAGAGTCCCCTCAGTCCCGTCCACCACACCTGGAGTGTGTCTGAGAATGTCTGTATTCTATCCTTGAAATTGACTGGTAGTTTAGCTGGGTATAGAATGCAAGATGGAGAATCATTTTCCTTTCAGTACTATAGGTGAGAAGTCCAATGCCATTCCTATTTCTGAACCTTCGTATATGACCTGTAATTTTTCACGGTGAAGTTTTCAGTATAGTCTCTTAACTGCCTTGTTGTAAAATTTTATGACCCAATGCTTTGGGGACCCTTTCTCCTTCATGGTGCTGGGCAACCAGCGGGCTCTGTAAGTCTAGAAAGTTGTGTCCTTAGGTTTGCGGCTCATGTTATTTCTTTGATAATTTCCTCCCCTTAATTTTCTTTTCTTTCAAGATTCTTGTAATTAAATGTTAAAACTTACAGATTGACTCTCTAGTTTCCTTGTCTTTTCTCTTTCCTCTTTCCCATCTCTATGCCTTTTAAGAGATTTCTTAGAGATTTGTTCGACGATCTCTTCCAACCCCTTATGGAATTTTATTTAAAAATTTACTTTCACATTTTTTTGTGTCCGAGTTCTGGTTTTTTTTTTTTCCCCAAAAAAATTCCTGTTTAAAATAACCATTTGTTCTTGTTTCATGGATACATTAGCTTCTCAAATCTTTCTGAAATGTTTATTCTTGTTTTCCTGACATTTTTCTCTGTTCTTTGCATTTTCTCTCTATTCTTCCAGTATTTTTTAAAGCTTGCTTTGATCTTCCTCTTCCATTTTAGAGCTTCCCTGAAATGGCAGACTTGGCCATCAGTTCATATATAAGAAGAAGCACTGAGAGCTTCTTAAATATGTGATGTGTGTAAGCAGAGCTGGTCAACAGTGCGCTTCCCCACAGGGTGGCTGCACAAGGACTCATATCATTACTGAGAGGGGGACCAACACCGTAGGGAATCGGGGTGCATCTCAGTAAAAGGGGAAAACTGTAGGACTTGGGCTAGGATGAGGGGATTTGGGAAAAGGGCTTGACTCTAGCTCGGATGCTGTCAGGAAGCAGGGGGAACTCTGACTGTGTGTCTTAATAAGTCTTATCTCGAAGGCAGAGTGGGGGAGGAAGGGAGGCTAAAGCTGTCGTTGGCGAGGAAGCAGCAGTCACTCACATGAGCCGGGACAGAGGGAGGCTTGCTTCTTTTGTTGTTGCTAAAATAATTGGGGTTATTAACATTGGTTAATAAAATCAAATAGGTTTCAAGTGTACGATTCGATAATGCATCATATGTATATCGCGCTGTATGTTCACCACCCAAAGTTAAATTTCCTTCCGTCACCAAATATTTGACCCCCTTTACCCCTATCTACCTCCCCGTTTCCCTCTTCCCTCTGGTAACCACTGTCCGTGTCCGTGAATCTCTGATTGTCAATTTCGTTTGTTGCTTTCAGTTTTATATCGCACGTATGAGCGAAATCATACGGTTCTCAACTTTCTCTGGAGTTTGCTTATTTTTGTGGCTTGAACAATGGTCTTGTTTTTGTCTGCACTCAGACATGATTACAAGGTGGTCTTGTTTTTGTCTTCACTCATGATCACAGAGGGGCCTTGTCTGATGTTGATGCTCTGTGACATTCCTTATGTTCAGTGGGACGACACCAAGACCCAGCTGTGAGCGCCTGGCCAGCCCCAGATGGCGATGGCCACATTGCTCTTTCTCATCAGTAGAGAGTTTTGTCCCCTTCTTCAGCTGTGACTAGTATCCCTGAGTCCAGAATCCCTCTGATTTATCTTTTCCAGAGAGTAAATCTCTAGTTTTTGCTAATTGTGTGGGTTTTGAGGGGGTCGGATATTTGGTGACGAAAGGAAATTGCAATGCTCCCTACGGCCTGGAGAGACTTTTTTGTTATCATTGTGAAAATATATACATAAGATGTATCATTTTAAACATTTTTAGGTGTACAGTTCGGTGGCATTAAGCACATTAACCATCACCACCGTCCATCTCCGGAACTTTTTAATGTTCCCAAACTGAATCTCTGTCCCCATTAGACACTTAACCCTACATTCCCCTCCCCCTGGCCCCTGGTACCAACCACCCTACTTTCTGTCTTCATGAATTTGACTCCTCTAGGGACCTCGTACAAGTGGAATCATGCACTATTTATCTTTTTGTGACCGATTTATTTCATTTAGCACCACGTCTTCAGGCTTCATTCATGTTGAACATGTATCAGAATTTCCTTCCTTTTTAAGGCTGAATAATAGTCCATTGCATGGATAGACCACGTTTTGTCTATCTGTTCCTCCATCCATGGACGCTAGGGTTGCTGCCCCCTTTTGGCTACTATGAGTACTGCTGCTGTGAACACGCATGTACAGATATCTCTTTGAGACCCTGCTTCTAATTCTTTGGGGTACATACCCAGAAGTGGAATTGCCAGATCATCGGAAGAGTCTATGTGTAGTTTTTCGAGGAGCAGAGAGCAGGGCGTGTTTAGTTGGCCTGCTGTGAATGAGTGAAGTCCTCACGGTCAGTTTTAAGTTGATGTCAGAGTTCTCTAGATGTTTACATATTCAAAAGAGAAGAATGCTTCACTTTCTAAAGCTTTCCCCTTCCATTCCTCACTCTGCCTGTGGGGATCCATTTCTGCCTCATTAGAATAAGCAGTTTTTCTACCCTCTGCTCCCGCCAGGAAAGGTCTGGGCAGGCCCTGCCTCTCATACCCCAGCCCTCCTGACCACTTAAAAGATAATAAACCACTTATTGAGTTATAATTCACGTACCGTGCAATTCACCCATTTAAAGTATAGAACTCGGTGGCTTCTAGAACATCAGAGTTGTGCAACCATCACCACTATCTAATTCCAAAACATGCTCGTCTGAAAAAGAAACCCTGGACCCATTAAGCAGTCACTCCCCATCGCTCTCCCCCCAGCCCCTGGCACCCACTAATCTACTTTCTGTCTCTACGGATTTGCCTCTTCTTGACATTATATGTAAATGGACTCATATAATATATGGTCTTTGGAGTCTGGCTTCTTTCACTCAGCAGAATGTTTAAGGTTCACCTACGTTGTAGCGTGGATAAGCCAGGACTTCATTCCTTTTCCTGGCCAAATAATATTCCACCGTGCGGATGCACCACGCTTGCTCTCCCACTCATCGGCTGTTGGACACTTGGGTTGCTGCTACCTTTGGGCTGTCATCAGTGTGCTGCCGTGAGCATCCGTGCACAAGTCTCGGTGTGCATGGGCGTGCTCCTTCCTCGTGGGCCGGTGCCCTTGCCATTCTTCAGAACTAGATGCATGAAGCATCAAGGCCTGGTGGGCCTGTATGCCAGACAGTGGCATTGTGCCCAGTTCCCTCATGCCCAGCCCGACTCCCACGTCTGAGCTCTCTGTCCCCAGGCTTGGCTCTCAGTCCCTTTGACGCTGCCCTCTGTAGGTGGCTGAGATCCGGGTTGAGGTAGAGCTGCGGGACGAGATTCTGCCCAGAGCCCAGAATATCCAGAGCCGTCTGGACCGACAGACCATCGAGACAGAGGAGGTACGAGTGGCCCGGCCCAGGGTGGGGGACAGGGGCTTGGAGACAAACGGAGCCAGGTGGCCATGGCTTCCCCTCCCTTTTCTTTCCGACTTGGACTTCTCGACCCTCACCTGTCCCCAACTTCTTCCTGCTCTGGACTTCCTGTCCCCTCCCCAGGTGAACAAGACTTTGAAAGCCACGCTGCAGGCCCTGCTGGAGGTGGTGGCATTGGAAGATGGGGACGTGCTTGACTCCTTCCAGGCCAGTCCCTCTACCGAGTCTCTCAAGTCCACCAGCTCGGACCCAGGTGCACGGCAGGCTGGCCGGAGGCGGGGCCAGCAGCAAGAAACTGAGACCTTCTATATCATGGTGCAGGGAGGGGCGAGGCTGGGGCGGAGGCCCGGGCAGGAGTGGGGCTGGGGAGGGCCTGGAGCCAGGACTAAGAGTTTGTGCTCTTTTTGGGGGCTTCCCAGAAGCTGCAGGAGTATCTGAGTGGTCGGAGCATCCTTGCCAAGCTGCAGGCCAAACATGAGAAACTGCAGGAGGCCATTCAGCGAGGTGGGTCCCACTCCTGGCTCCTTTGGTCCCTTCCACCTCCCCCCAGGGCCAGGAGAACCCCACCCGGCCCTGCTCCTCTCTGCCCAGAGAGGTAGGTTGGCATACAGGAAACAACCCAGCAGGGGTCATGGACTCTATTCCACCCTCCGCCCTACCGCCACCCTTGGCCTTCGGGCTGAGCCTTTCTCTCTGGGGTGCATTGAGGACCTCCTGGCCTGAGAGGCACATCAATGTTTTCTGTTCTCCAGGTGACAAGGAGGAGCGAGAGGTGTCTTGGTGAGTCCTTCATGAGGAGCTGGGGTTCTATAGGGGCCAAGCTCTGACGTCCCCACCTCCCCTCCCCTCGGGGCCCAGCTCTTCTGCTCATTCCTCTGTGAACTCAGTTTCCCACTTTGCCCAGTGGGTTCTAGAATAATTCGAAAGCTCCAGGGCCCTGTTTAGTTGGGCTGGGGGGTGCGGCATCCTATTCTCCATGCCCGAAACGCTCAGAGCCAGCTTCCGTTCACCACAGGACCCAGTACACACAGAGAAAATTCCAGAAGAGTCGCCAACCCCGCCCCACCTCCCAGTATAACCAGAAACTCTTTGGGGGAGACATGGAGAAGTTTATCCAGGTACTTGCTTTGCCTCGTGCTCCAACTAAGTATAAGACCTCCCCCTGCATTGTGGTCTCTCTCCAACCCTGGACCACCTCTGAGATCAGGCTACCTGTGACCCCAGTGTCCACCGTTGCCAACCACTGGTCAACCCACCTTCCTGGGCGGGCCTTTGTCAGGCCTCCACTGATCAAAGCGAATGTCCTTAACTAGTAATATCTATCTACAGAAAGCCTCAGGCAGCAGCCAGCATTTGCCGTGATGTGATTATGTATGTAAATATTCGAAAGAGTCCACGAACTATTTAAATGAACAAATTTGAGTTTTGCAATGCTACTCGATTTGAGGTCAACATACAGAATTGGATTACGTTTTCACATGCCAGCAATGAACAGTTAGCAAGTAAAATCTAAGGCTCTGCCTAAAATGACACCAGGGACAGCAGACACCTGGGAGCGAATCTTGCAAGCCACGTGCCTGTCCTCATTGCATTGTTAAGAGAAAATAAAAGCGAGCGAATGACAAGGAGGGGCTTGCCGTGTCCAGAGTGAAGTGAACACCCTCTTTGTCCCCAGAGCTCGGGCCAGCCTGTGCCCCTGGTGGTGGAGAGCTGTATCCGCTTCATTAACCTCAATGGTAAGCCTGGCATCCGGCCCCTGGCACCCATTTAGAGGGGTTGGAGAGGGGACTCGGTACCCACCGGCTCTTTGTCCTCCCGCAGGCCTGCAGCATGAGGGCATCTTCCGAGTGTCGGGTGCCCAGCCCCGGATCTCAGAGATCAGAGACGCTTTCGAGAGAGGTGAGGACAGGCAGGGTGGGGTGGGGGTAGGGGACTAACTAGAGCGGGTGTGATTGGCCTTCTTGCCTGCATCGTCCTCAGGGGAAGACCCACTGGTGGAAGGCTGCACGGCCCATGACCTGGATTCGGTGGCAGGTGTGCTGAAGCTGTACTTCCGGAGCCTGGAGCCCCCGCTCTTCTCCCCCGACCTGTTCGGAGAGCTTCTGGCTTCCGCGGGTAAGGCCAGGGCCTAAGGCCAGCCAGGTGGGGGGGCCGCTCCTCAGTGGCCATGACCGCACTTACATCCTTCTCTCCTGGGTGGTGGCCTTGGCCACAGAGCTGGAGGCCATGGAAGACCGGGTGGAGCTTGTGAGCCGCCTCCTGGCCCTGCTGCCTGGACCGGTGCTGGTGGTTCTGCGTTATCTCTTCACCTTCCTCAACCAGTGAGCGCTTCTCAGGGGGTCGGGGCATCTGATGTGGGGGCTGCAGGGGATCCCAAGCAGGGAGCTCCCTGCTGGTGACCTGCATGTGCCCTCAGCCTGGCCCAGTACAGCGATGAGAACATGATGGACCCCTACAACCTGGCTGTGTGCTTCGGGCCGACGCTGCTGCCCGTGCCCGCTGGGCAGGACCCGGTGGCCTTGCAGGGCCGGGTGAACCAGCTGGTGCAGACGCTCATCCTGCAGCCCGCACGAGTTTTCCCACTTCTGACCCTGCTGCCAGGCCCCGTCTACGAGAAGTGCATGGCGCCGCCTTCCGCCAGCTGCCTGGGGTATGCTCTTTGTGCTGCCTGCGGCGGGGGGGGTGTCCAACGGCGGGGAGTCCCCTTGACCGCTCATGTGCCTCTCTCTGCTCTGGACCTCAGGGACACCCAGCCGGAGGGCCTGGCGGGGGAGAACGAGCCGGAACTAGAAGCTGGAACCCCGACCCAAGAGGATGGTGAGGGGGGTAGGAAGGAAGAGCCCACTCTGTCCCGACCTTGGGGGCTCAGTCCACCGCCCCCCCACTCAGACCTCCTCTTCTCCTCAGTCCCGGAGGGCGTCGTGGAGGCCGTGGCCTGCTTTGCCTACACGGGCCGCACGGCCCAGGAGCTGACCTTCCAGCGAGGGGATGTGCTACGGCTGCACGAGCGGGCCTCAGGCGACTGGTGGCGGGGCGAGTGCGTGGGCACCGGCGCCCGGGGCCTCATTCCTCACAAGTACATCACACTGCCCGGGGGGTGAGTGAGTGCCCCATGCTGCCCGGAGGCTCTCCACAGCTTCTCTTCCACTCCGGTCCTAACCCTTCCCCCACCCGAGTCCCAGCGTCTGTCGGCATGCTGTGCGCGTTTCTGTGCGCACTTCTGGCTGGCACTGAGACGCAGAGCCTGCTGGCCCTCAGACCCCTAAACACGCTGTCCTTCTGACCCCAGGGCAGAAAAGCACTTGAGCCAGGGGTCGCCGGCCGCAGGGGACCTGCTGAGTAGTCCAGAGGGCCTCCTGGAGTCTGTTCATCGGTGAGCAGGAGGAAGCTGGCCCCTCGGGAAGACCCCTTCTGGTGGCCTTACTTGCCTACCCGCTTCCCCAGCACTGCTGTGGGGGCTCAGCCTGTCCCAGGCAGCAGGCACTGGGCCAGGCTGGAGGGGGCTGGTGGTGGCTTTTGGGCACAAACAGAAGGGCCTAGTAGGGGGAGAGTTGTCCAGGTGGGGGATGACAAAGGACAGAATGGGCCCACTGGGCCAGCCTCTCTGTCTTCTCTCCCTCGGCCACTCCCTGGGACAGGAGGAGCCACTGCCAGGTTAGGGCTGGGACTTCCCAGGACCCCCTCCAGGCTCAATATCTGTGCCCTGCAGGCCAGAGCCATGCACCCCACCCGGGGGCCCTTCTGGGCACAGACGGCACTGCTTGGTCCCAACCTCCCCAGAGCGACATGTGGAGGTGGATAAGGTGAGAGCCGAGACTGGATGAGTGGCAGGTGGGGGCATCTCTCCTGCGGTGGGGAGTCTCTGCCTCCCCTTATGAACTAAACCGTTCCCGCTAGAGATTCAAGTCTGCCCTTCCTGGCCTCAGACGGTCTGGTTAAGCCCAGCCCAGGGAGGGGCAGGCGGCAAGGGCATAAGTGCAGGGGGACACGTGGGCTCGTGCATTTGGGCTTTGTGGCTGGTTCTTGAGTGGGAAGTGGTGGGTGGTGTGGGCGAGGGGCTGCTGGGCAGGCTTCAAGGTTGCCGTCTAGAGTCGGGCCAGATGACAGGTGGTGACATGGCAGGAGCTTGGTGGGCCAGGGTGAATAAAAGGGACAGATGGAAGAGGGGCTGGAAGGGTGACTGACTGGGGAGCCAGGCAGAACAGCGGTTCTCACAGAGAGAGAGAGAGGGCGCTGCATGCGGTCCCAGCAAGGGGTGCAGCCCTGGGATACCTGATGGGTGCTCACTGCTCCAGCTGATGCGGAGGCCCTGGGGACAGTCTGTGCCCGAGGAGAGAGCTTGAGAACACATGGTGTCCCAGGTGTGGCCCAGTGGTCAGGCCTGGGAGCCCGGGACGGGGTGGGGGGAGCTGGGCCACCAGGAGGCAGGGCAGCCAGGAGACCCCAGGGGAGGTGGACAGCAGGTGAGGCTGGATGGGGTGCAGGTGGATACTGACTTGGGTGGCCCCTGAGGTCATGGGGGGTGGCTGTGACCTCAGACAGGGAGTGGGCACTAGGAGAGGGGTGGCCGGGACCCAGCTAGAGATTCCCCGATATCAAGAATGGGCTGAAGATCGCTGTCACTAAAAGAGGCCATGAGTCACAGCAAAAGTGGCAGGAGAGAAACTGGGCAAAGGAGGGGCAGCAGCTGCGGGCCCGTAGAGAACAGGGGCCTGGTGACAGGGTGGTGGCAGAGTTCTCATGGAAGCTTGGGCAGCAGAGGGTAGGAAGGCCTCGTTCCTAGGTTAGTTGGCAATACACTGACCTGGGGGTGGAGGCGGTGGCTGGGTGGGGCGGGGGGACAGTCCCACCAGAATCCCTCCCTTCCTCTCTGCCAGGCCGTGGCACAGACCATGGACTCGGTGTTTAAAGAGCTCTTGGGAAAAACCGCTGCCCGCCAGGGCCTTGGGCCAGCAGCCACCAACTCCCCCAGCTCCGGGGCCCGCAGCCCGAAGCCTCCAGGCTGCAGCCGCCTTGGGAAGAACAAAGCCTCCTGAGGCCCCCAGACCCCAGCGAGGCCGGCCTCACCCTCAGCATCGCAGCCCCAGGGCCTGGACTCGCCCCTCAAGCCGGGGCCGCACTGAGGTGCTGCCGGCTCTTCTGTGGGCCCCGCCTCACCCTAGGCAGCCAGTGGTGAGACGGGCCACCCTCCCCAGGCCCTTTGCTTCTCCTTGGCCCTGTCCAGCAAGCACTGAGCACTTACTCTTGACCTTTTGCAGAGAGGAGAACGTAGCTGCCCAAATAATGCCCTTGCCCGCCCCCAGCCCTGGCTTAGACCCGTTTGGGAGGCAGCCCAGGAAGGAGGCTGGGGGCAGGCCCCTCCCTGGCTTTGCTGTGAGGGCTCATCAGTGGCTGTTGGGTGACAGGTGCCCTTGCTCAGATGAGCAAGCCTGCCAGTGCCCAGGCCCGTGTCTGCCTTAGCCGAAGGCGTAAGGCTGGCAGAGGTTCACAAGCATTGGTAGGCATTCATAAAGACTTGTGCATTGACTCCCCTACATGAGCCAATTCTCTTGTTTTGGGGGGACCAGACAGGTGGGTACAGGGCCAAACCCTGGCACAGTCGCTCCTCGGGCTGGACGCCAGGGTGCTCAGCGAAGGCACCAGGTCGGGCGACTGGAACAGCTTATGCCCGGGGGTAGGGGGTGGCTTGGCACAGGGCCGTGTGGGTTGAGGATCTGCACCTTTGAAGCTTCAGTCACCCGTGTCATGGGTCCCAGAGCTGTGTACTGAGAATGTTTTTCCATGCCACCCTCACACGCGCTGTCTGATCCAAAGACACTCACCGGGTGGAAAACGAGCTAAAACTTTTATTAGGGAGACTGAGAAGGGTGGGCAGAGAACTACAGAGGTGGGGAAAACGTCTCCTGGGCTCCCTGGGACCTCCGTGTCACGAGCACGGACTGGGGTGGAAGCCATGGGCCACCACCATGCTGCTGCAGCCCCCCTCCCTAAGAACTGACCTCTGCGGCCTCTCACAATCCGGAGGCAATTCCCAGGGGCCTGCCCTCTCACGGTGGCTCCCAGGGCCAGCCCCCGGCAGGCAGCTGAGCTGTGTGGAGCCTCTGGAAGGAAGGCGCCCCTTGGCTTCTCAGGAGGAAGTGTCCTTGGCCAGGAAGGAGCTGGCAGTGGCGCAGGACTCCTCTTGGGGCCCCAGGCTGGGTGGGGTGCGCCTCCAAGGGAAGCACAACAGGCTGCGCAACTCCGAGGAGACGCTGCTGCTGAAGGCGGCGTAGATCCAGGGGTTGGTACAGCTGTTGAGGCTGGCCAGAAGCATGAGCAGCACAAACGGCGGCCCTGTGTGGGTGGACGGAGCCCAGGCAGGGTTGTGACTCCAAATGCCCGCTAGGGGCTACTGAAACCCACCAGGTGCGTGCGTGTGTGTGCGTGCGCGCGTGTGTGCTGTGTGTGTGTGTGAGTGAGGGGGGGGGGGTGGAGGGTGCATGCGTAGCCAAGCCCACTGCTCCCCGTAACCCTAGCCACAGCGACACCAACCTTCCCGAGGCGCCTCCGGGTCCCACGCTGCCCACAGCTGCACAAGGAAGAAGGGTGCCCAGCACAGCACGTAGACAATCACAATCACCAACGTCATCCTCACGGTCTTGGCCATGGCTGCCGACACCCGAGCTCCCTCACCGGAACTGCCTGTCTGGCGCCCTCCTCGGCGCCCCCCTCGGTGGCCCCTAGCCCTCTCTACTGGCCCCGGTAACAGGCTGGTATGAATCTCCCGGAAGATGAGCACCTGACAGGCAGCGATGCCCAGGGCGGGTGCCACAAACACCATTAAGGCAATCCAGGTGACGTAGGCACGGAGTCCCCAGGGTTCGGCAAAGCGGGCCCAGCAGTCAATGACCCCGCTGCCATCTCCCACTTCGCGCTGGGCAAAGATGAATAGCTGGGGCAGGCTGAGAAGGAGTGAGAAGACCCAGGCCACCAGCACCGGCCGGTTCCAGTGAGCTCCACCTCCGTGGCGGTATGCCAACATGGGGCGGCAGATGGCGCGATGGCGGTCCAAAGTCATGGCCAGGATCATGTAGGAGGAGGCATACATGCCCACCATCTGCAGATACTTGACGGCCCGGCACAGGGCGTCGGGCCCATGGAAGCGGTCGGTGGCATCCCAGGCCACTTGGGGCAGCACTTGGAACAGGGCCACAGCCAGGTCGGCCAGGCACAAGTGGCCGATGAAGACGTGCATAGGAGCCCAGCGGCCCCGCCGGCCCCGCCGCACTAGGGCCGCCAGCACCAAGCCATTGCTCAGGGCCACAGCCACGAAGATCGTGGAGAGCAGGGCCAGCTCCGCCTGGGCTAGCAGCGGGTCTCGGGGATCCACAGGCTCCTGCTCGCTGCTGTTGCCAACCGGGAGAGGCTGAGAGAGGAGCCAGGGCACAGCTGGGCAAGAATGGGGGGAGAGGGCCGAGTTAGGGAGCACGCTGTGCAGGGGGAGCAGAGCCCAAGGAGCTTCCAACCGGACAGGCAGAGCCAGTGGCCTAGGCGTTTAGCTTCCCTCCCAGCAGCAGAGCTCACATCGCCCCCTCCCTCCCCCCCCACCCCACCCGTCCCGCCTCACGTGTTAGGGAGAGAAGGGCAGCCCAGCCCCCGGTGAGTATGGAGGGCCATACTCTCCCCTTGCCCCATGGGCAGCCTGAAGAGGAGGGTGAAGGAGGTCTCTGCAAGAGGTTTTCGGCTTCATCCAACCCCCCTCAGCCCACGTGGCTCATCCCAGTGGGGGTTGGGCTGGGGCCCAGTGACTAGAACCTTACCGGAGGTGGCGAAAGCCATGAGCGTGGTGGGGGCCGGGGCGACTGCTCTGAGCGTCTGGAAGAGACAGAGCGGCGAGCTCAACCTCCCATCAGAAAGGCCAGCCGCGCTGCCCCGAGTCTCTGCACAGGGCAGGCCGTTACAGAGGTGGCAAAGTGGCAGAGTGTCTGTGTGCACGGTGAGGGGGGCGGGTTCCGTCCAGTGCACTCGACACTGTGTGTGCGTGTGCGTGCGTACGTGTGTGCTTCCTAGCGATCAGGTGCTGGAGGTTACACCCTTAGCCCAATCGAGGTTGGTGAGGTTTGGCCCCACTGAGCCAGGCATGGGCCTTGGGGCCCTGCAATGCGCCTCCCAGGACTGGAGAGGGGAAGGTAGAGAGAGGGACAATCATATAGCGGTGGACAGAACCAGCTTAGGACCCACCTAGGCAGCCCGCGAGACCCAAGGCAAATATATAGACCCCCTTACTGTGACAGAGGCGAAGAGAAAGGCCACGAGAGAGCTGGGGACTGGGTGGGAGGAGCCGACGTGCCCTGCCAGGGCCCCTTGCAGCCCCTTACCTGGCCAGGCTCCTGGGATCCTGGGTAGCTGGGCAGTGGAGGGCTCGAAGGTGTCTCAGGAGCTCAGATCTGCTCTCCATCGCCAGCCCCGCCCCAACCCAGCCTCTGGGAGTGACCTGCCCAGGAGGGGACTTCCTCCCCCCTCCCCCTCACGCCTCCCCTGGCCTCCTGCCTGTGGGACCGGGAAGTAGTCTCCTGGCCTCCTCTGCTTCCTTTCCTGCCCCCAGCCCCTCCCAGGTCTGTCCCCAGGACTCCTTTCCCCCCTACTCCACTCCTGCGAGGTCCTGAGCCCACCTCGGCTGGTCCCCAGCTTGGCCCGGCTGCGACCGCTGGACTGGCTGCCCTCTCCCCTTCCCCGCCCCTGCCTGCCTCCACCTCCACAGGGCCCACCTTACTAGAATGTTTTGTCTGGCACGGCTCTGGGAAGTCGATTACTTCAGCCTGTCCATTTTACGAGTGGAGAAACTGAGACCAGAAATTGGCGGGACTAGCTGAGGATCACACAACTTTTGGGTGGCAACACTTGGCCCTTCTTTCCCAAGCCAGGCACCTTTTGTCCCTCTTTGGGCCCGGGTGAGGATGAGGTGAGAGCTCATGGAATCCCCACTGACACCGAGGGAAGGCCCCTCCCCCTCCTCAATTAGGGCCAGCCGGAGATGAGGGACAGGAAGGGAGGGGGTGGGGCGGAATCAAGCTAGGGCTTAATGCGCCCAGTGAGATCCAGTTTCCTCCCCAAGGCCCTGTGGGAGCCAGAGACACCCCCACCCTTTTCCTCCGCCCCCACCTGCGGCTACCTGTCCTAAGAGGAGGGGGCTTCATAGCTCCTGGGCTGGAGCACATTCTCTCTCTCTCACACTCACATACACGGTCACACACACCCTCTCATATGTGAGACAGCCGTACGCCCACAAAGGCACACACACTTGACCTAGACGCAGACACACACCGATGTTCCTTCGCCCCGTGTGGAGGGCCTGACAGAGGAGCTTCCCTGCCAGGGGCGCCAGGGGCGTCAGGGCCGAGCCCCCCCTCCCACTTCCTCTTCCCTCTTCAGGCTCCAGGACCCCTCCAAGCTTTGACCCATTCCCTGGCACCCTCTTTCTACCCCTCCCCTGCCCTCGCCACAAACCCCGGCCTTCTTCAGCCTAGGTCGGCCCGGCCCGGCCGAAGACAGTGGCCTGCACGCAGCCAAGGACCAGGCTCTGGGCCGAGATCAGCCCTTTTTTCCTATTTGTTCACCTTCTCTGTTGCCCTGCGAGGCTGGAGACCGAAACGGCCCCGCGCTGACCAGACCCTAGTACGCCCAAGGCCAAGGTCTTCTTTTCTTGGCCAGGGAGACTGGCGGTGCCCCAGTGCTTCCCAGGACAGCAGGAGATGTGGGGTCAGATGTCTTACACACTCACCACAGCCCCACCCTGGATGCTGCCCACAGCATGTGACAACACACAGCACACACAAAACCTGTTGCACAAGCCACACACATACATCCTACCCTCCACATTACATATGTGCCAGACCGGAGTGGCCTCTATAGTAGTGGTCCCCAAGACTCTCCCAGCCTTACAGGCAGGACGGGACCTCCCTGGCCCGCTCTGGAACTGAGGCTCCTGCAGAGGAGCACAAGTCCCTGCTTTGCCACTCCCCAGCTGTGTGACCTTGGACGGGGTACGCCCAGCTCTCTGCGCCTCAGCTTCCCCCTCTGTAAAGTGGGAATCCAACGACTGAAGGATGGCCCATGGTGACAGGACGGATGAAGACCTGGAATCAGCAGCCGATGAGCCTCCGTAAGTGTCTGTTTTCAGTACATGTAAGGCAGCACTAGAAGCCAGGGAGGGAAGCTCCTGGGACTGGTCGGAAAGCGGAGCCAGCTTTGAGGGGCAAAGGGCCAATCGTCTCCTTACGGGGTTTCTCTGCTTGGACCGGAGCGAGGCCCTGCAGGGCTGGATCCCAGCAGAGAGCTGGTGCAGGGCAGGGCCCCTGAGCCATGAGGCCAGGCCTGAGGCCATCTCTGTCCTGCACACTCCTTGTTTCCTGTTGTTGAGCTCAGGGAAAAGTCTTGGGGAAGGCACCCCACCCCCGTGGTTTTTTCTGGGCTCCAAGAAGCAAGGGGAGGGGTTTGTGTCCACACCAAGTCCAGGATGTAAAGGGAAGCTGCACGCAGTACTCCCTCTGGCCAGCCAGCAGTGCTGAGGACTTCTGAGGAGCTACGAAGAGCGCGTGCCAGAGAGTCTGGTTCTCCAGCCGGTACACATGCAGGTGCTGCAGGCGCCCAGCTGAGTCCACTGCCTGCAGCAAGAAGCTGGTCAGAGGCGAGAGGCCCCAGGCAGGCCCCTGCGCCAGCCAGCCCACAGGAGACAAGAAAGATGGGACTTGGCAGCAGTTCATGGGAAGAAAGGCTGACCAGATTATTCACTGTCGGGACCATGTGGCTCAGCGGAGATGGCATTGGGCCGCCCAGAAGCCCCTGTCCTCTGAGCAACGTGAACCGAAAGCAGGGCACCTACCTGGAGGGAGGCGCCCTGCCCCCACTCCTCGGGGTACGCAGAGAGCTGGGCCTGCCTCCTGGAGACAGGCAGTCGGCAGGCCGGGCCCTGGAGAGGGGAGAGAAGGCGGGGTCTCTGAGAAGTGTTTGAGGAGGTGGCCTAACAGGCCCAGGCCCACCCCAGGGAGCTCTTTCTGGAAAGCTGGAGAAGGAGGGCCTGGCCATGTGGCTGATCAGTTACCCTCAGCGGGCCTCAGGCCTGGGGCAGGACTGGGCAGACACCTTCCCCATCCCCAGTACCCCCAATGCAGCCCCCTCTGCCCTGCCTTCCACCAGCTCCCTCTAAGGGTGCGTTCGTAGAAACAGTTCTATGTGTGCTCAAGGTGTGGGCCCCGTATCTTCACTAGCCCAACGTCTGAGCGGAAGAGGACGGAAGGCCCCAGGGGGCCCCAGGAGGCGAGGGGCAGGGAGTGGGCACTGACTATCACATCTGGCAGGACCCCGGATCTGCCTGTCCTGCTTTCTCACTGACTCTGTCATCAGAACCCTTTGCTCAACAAACAGCAAGTCCTGCAGGCCCCGCGCTGTGCGCATGGAAGCGAAAGGATTGGGGCCTGGCCAGGAGGAGCGCAGGGTCCCGCTCCCAGAGGAGTGGGGGCGGGGAGGCCGGAAGAAGCTCCCAGGAGAGAAATGGCGGACACGATTCATGCCAATAGGCAGTAGCGGTGGAAAGGAAAGGCATTTCTCGGGCCCTGGATAGACCCTTGGAAGACAGTCACAGAGATGAAAGAGAAAGAGAAGCCAGCCAAGGACATGGAGAAGGACTGATGAAAAATCTGGGGGAAAAACCAGGAGAGCGTGGGCTCACAAGGCTGGGAGGAGAGACAGGTTCCCTAAGCGAAGGAAGGACACAAGCAAAGCTGTTGAGAGGCCGTGCCCAGGGAAGGAGAGAGGCGCCCCAGCTGCCTCCCTCCTGACTGGGTGCGCATCACAGATGGCAGATCCTGCGCGGCAATGGGAAGGATGAATGAGCTCACCGCAACTGAAATGCCACATAAGGAGCAGAATGAGTTGAACCTGATGTTATTCAAATGCCTGGGAGAGGCTCAGATGGATGGGGTAAAAGAGCGTGGGGTCAAAGGACGAGATCAAAGGGGGCAAAAAGCATGCGCACGCCTGTGTGTGTGCGCGCGTGCAAGTGTGTGTTGGGACACGCGTGGGCCGATGATGACAGGAAAACAGGTGTCCACTCATCCGAGGTCCAAATTAAAGTGAATAGTAATTCTGGAGTTAGACAAAGCCTGTTTGCAATTTGTGGGAGCGGGGACAGTGGTACCTGGTGGATTAGAAGCCCCGTAGGCTGGGAGGGGCAGGGTCCCCAGGAGGCTCTGGGGGCACCCCTCTTCTGGGCCAAGGAGCTGGGGGGTAGAAGGCAGGTAAGCAGTTGAGGTCTGTGCCCCCAGATGGCCACAAGCGAAGTCAGCTCAGCAGGAGGCGCCTCTTCTTTGGTCGGAATTATACAGGCATGTGGCTTAAAGGGGCAGATCATCCGAGGCTGAGGCTCGTAATGAAAAGCAGCAGCCGCTCCTCCCCATTCTGCCTTCCCAGAGGCAACCGGTTTCAGCTCTCCGGGTAATTACCTCTGTCTGGCTCTATAACGAACCTCCAGCTTTCTTTAACCGTCGCCACTATTCCGACTGCCATGGCACAGGCAGTGATTGCTTTCCTTGTCTTGAATGACTTTTAAAAATCAGCTTTATTGATATGATTAGCATACAATAAAATTCACAAATTGTCAGATGTCATTTGACACACGGATACAGTCGTGCGACCGCCACTGTAATCGCGATATAGAACATTCGCATCACTCCAGAAAGTTCCCTCGTGGCCCTTTGCGATCTTCCTCCACCTGGAGCCTGGCAACCATCATCTTTCTATCACTTTAGATTTGTCTTTTCTAGAATTTTATAAAAGTAGGATGACAGAGTGTGCAGCATTTTGCGTCTGGTCTCTTTCACCCAGCAGAATGCCTTTGAGTTCCTCTCTATTGTGTGTGTCAGGAGTTTGTTCCTTTTCATGCCAAGTGGTGTTCTATTGTGTGCATGGACCACAGATCATTTACCTGAGGACCAGTTGATGGACAGACATGTGGATTGTTTCTAGTTTAGGACTGTTAGGAAAAAGATTACTCTGAATACTTGAGTACAAGCCTTTCTGCGTACGTGTTTTCATTTCTCTAGATAAATCCTTAGAAGTACAACTACCGGGTCATATAAGTGTATGTTTCAGTTGATAAGATCCTGGCAAATTGTTTTCCACACTCGTCATATGACATGATAGTTCCTTATGACTGATGATGGTGAGAATCTTTACATATACTTATTTGCCATTTGTCAATATTCGTTAGTGACGTATCTAGGCAAATCTTTGGTCAATTTTTAGAAGTTTTCTCAAGTATTGAGTGTAGGAGTTGTTTTTGTTTTTTAAATATGTTTTGGTTACAAATCCTTTTACAGACATGTTTTGCAAATATTTTTTCCCAGTTTGGGGCTTGCTTTCTTATTTTACTAAGAGTATCTTTTAAAAACCAAACATTTGAAATTTTTATAAAGTCTAATTTTATGTTTTCTTTCACGATTTGTATTTTTTGTGTCCTATCTAACAAATCTTTGCCTAATCCAATGTCACACATATTCTCTTATAACTTCTTCTAGAAGGTTTATATGTCTAGCTCTTATATTTACGTCTGACACTCATTTCAAGTTAAATTTTGTGCATGGTACGAAGTAAAGGTCTAGGTTCATTCTTTTGCATGTGAATAACCAGTTATCCTGGCATCATTTCTTCAAAAGACTATCCTTTCCTCACCGAATTACCTCGGTACCTTTGCCACAAAATTGATCGTATGTGTGTGCATCTATTTCTGGACTCTCAATTCTGTCCCGCCAATCTACATCCTATCCTTATACCAATGCTACACTGTCTGGATGACTACAGATTTATAGTAAGTCTTGAATTCAGATAGCATAAGTTCTTCGATTTTGTTCTTTCTCAAAATCATTTTGGCTAGTCTAGGTAATTTGCATTTCCATATAAATTTTAAAATCGGCTTGCCAGTTTCTACAAAAGAAGCCTGGATTTTAATTGCCATTTCATTGGCTCTATAGATAAATGTGCAGAGAATTGACATCTTAACCATAATGGGTATTTCAACCCGTGAATACATTATTTTTCTCCGTTTATTTAAGTTTCTTTAATTTCTATCAGCAATATTTTGTAGTTTTTGATGTACGGGTTTTGCACGTTATTAAGTTATCCTTAAATATTTCAGATTTTTGGTGCTATTGTAAATGGTACTTTTAAATGTCAATTTCTGATTGTCTGTTGCTAGTATATAAAAACACTATTGGTTTTTGCATACTGACTGTCCTGCAACCTTGTTAAACTCACTTATTCTACTGGTTTTAGTAGATTTCATAAGATTTTTTTTTTTTGCATATACGATCATGTCATCTCTGAATAAAGAGACTTTTGTCTATGGCCATGCCACCCTGAACACTCCCAATCTCGTCTGATCTCGAAAGTTAAGCAGGGCCGGGCCCGGTTAGTACTTGGATGGGAGACCACTTAGGAAGACCAGGTGCTGTAGGCGTTTAAAAAAAAAAAGACACTTTTACCTTTTCCTTTCTAAGTTATATGCCTTCTATTCCTTTTTCCTGTCTTACTGCGCTAGCTAGGACCTCCAGTGCAACAATGAGTAAAAGTGATAACATACCTTCGCCTTATTCCTGATCATAAAGGAAAGGCAGTCAGTCTATCTTCATTAAATATGACGTTAACTGTGGGTTTTTCATAGACTCCCTTTATCAGGCTGAAGAAGTTTCCCTCTATTCCTAGATCACTGAAAGCTTTTATCATAAGTGGATGTTCAATTTTGTCCAATGTTTTTCCTGCATCTATTGAAATGATCATATGGTTTTCTTTGTTGTTGTCTCTCTGTTACTATGGTTAATAATGCTGACTGATTTTCAAATGTCATAGCAAACTGGCATTCCTGGAGGGGAACACTATTTGGCCATGATGTGTCATCTTTTTATACATTGCTGGATTTGATTTGCTGGCATTTTGGTTAGTATTTTTAATCATGTATAGGCACGAGGGATACTGGTCTGTAGCTTCCTCTTCACGTGATGTCTTTGGTTTTGGTATGAGGGTAATGCTAACCTTATAAAATGAATTGAGAAGTGTTCCCTCCTCTTCTATTTTCTGGAAGAGTTTATGTAGAATTGGTGTTATTTCTTTCATAATGTTTGGTAGAATTCTCCAGTGAAGCCAAAAATGCCTGGAGTTTTCTTCGTGGTAAGGTTTTTAGCTACGAACTCAACTCTGTCAATAGATTATTCAGGTTATCTATTTTTTCCTAATGAACTTTGATAGTTTGTATCTTTCATGGAATTTATCCATTTCATCAAATGTATTGGCATCAGTTCTTCATAATATTCCCTTATTTTCATTTTAATATTTGTAAGACCTGTAGTGATGTCCTCTCTTTCATTTTTGTTATTGGTAATTTCTATCTTCTGTTCATTTGTTCTGATCAGACTGGCTAGAGGTTTATCAATTTCATTAACCTTTTCAAGTCAGCTTTTGGTTTCGCTTTTTGTTTGTTTTCTATTCCATCGATTTCTGCTCTTTATTTTTATTATTTTCTTTTTTCTTTTTATTTTGCATTTACTTTGCTCTTCTTTTTCTAGTTTCTTAAAGTGGGAACTTAAATCATTAATTTGGGACCCTGCTCCTTTTCTAATAAAAGTAGTTAATGTTATCTATTTTCCTCAAATCACGTGTTCAGTTGAGTTTCCAAACTTTTATATTTTATGTCTTTAGTTTTATTCAATTAAATATAGTTTCTAATTTGACATATGATTTCTCCTTTGATCCATGGGTTATTTAGAAGTACATTTTTTTCATTGCCAAATATTTGGAAATTTCTTTGATATCATCCTGTTACTGATTTCTAATTCAACATCGCTCTGGTCAGAAATCCTACTTTGTGTGATTTGTATCCTTTGTAATTTATTGAGACTTGTTCTACTGCCCCGAATTTTATCTATATGGGTGAATGTTACATCTGCACTGTGTATTCTCTTGTTGCTTGGTATACTATTCTGAAAAGATCAATTAGGTCACTTTGGTTGATACTGTTCAAATCTTCTATATTCTTACTGATTTCTTGCCTATTTGTTTTATCAGTTACCGAGAAAGGGGTGTTAAAGTCTCCAACTGCGTTTGGAGATTGGTCTATTTCTAGAAACCTTTGGTGCTGTCGATTTTTGTTTCACGTATTTGGGAGCTTTGTTATCGAGTACCTACCTTTTTAAAATGATTATTTCTTCTTGATTCGTTGTCCTTTGTCCATCGTGAAATGTCCCTCTTTATCTCTGGTAACACTCTTTGTCTCGAATTCTACTCTATCTGTTATTAATACAGCCATACCAGCTTTCTTATGCTCAGTGTTTGCATGATGTATCTTTTTTCATCCTTTTACTTGCGACTTGTCTGTGTCTTTATGCTTAAAGTGTGCTTCTTGTAAATAACATATAGCTATTTTATGTAGCCTGACAGTCTCTGCCTTTTAACTGGTGTGTGTGGCAGATTGTGTTTTTCAAAGGTAGCCCCAACAATATCTCCCATCCCACATGCTCTTTTGGAACCTTGCCATTTTCCCATCAAGAGGTAGAATTTAACTCCCCCACCCCTCCTATAATCTGGGCTGGCTTGTGACTTGCTTTGATTCAATGTGATACGATAAAGTGATGCCACTTGATATCCGAGGCTGGGTGGGTCAGAAAAAGCAATGCTGCTTCTGCCTTGTTAGCAGGGATGCTCACTCTTCCTGCCTTTAGCCACCACCTAACCAGTCCAACTTCTCTGAGGCTGCCATGCTATGAAGAAGCCAAAACTAGCGCTCATGGAGAAACCACATGGAAGGCTCTGAGATGGCATAAAGGGGGAGAGATGTCCAGCCAGCTCTAAGATGCTCCAGCTCCACACTGTTCCAGCTTCAGCCACTGTCTGGCAGAAATCACATGAAACACTGTCAGTAAGAACTGCCCAGTTGAGCCTTTTCCAGATCGTTATTTTTAAATCGAAGAATATATATTAACCGTTTTAATTGTACAATTCAGTGGCATCGATTACATTCCTAATACTGTGTATCACCCCATTTTCTTTTTCTAAAACGTTTTTTTATCATCATAAACAGAAGCTCTGTACCCATTAAGCAATAATCCTCCATTCTCCCCTCTCCTCAGTCTCTAATAATCTCTAATCTACTCTCTGTCTCTATGAATTTGCCTATTCTAGAGAGTTCATATAAATGGAATCATGTGATATTTGTCCTTTTGTGTCTGCTTTCTTTCACTCAGCATATTGTTTCCTAGGTTCCTCCATGTCGTCGTATATATCCAGATTTTATTCCCCTTTACGGATGAATAATATTTTATCGTATGGCTAGAGCACTTTTGTTCATGCATGCGTCTACCGATGGACATCCGGGTCGTTTCCGCCTTTTGGCTATTGTGAATAATGCTGTGATGAATATTGGTGTACGAGCATCTGTTTGAGTTCTCGTTTTCAATTTTTTTGAAGATATACCTAGGAGTGAAATTGCTGGGTTATATGGTAACCCCGCTTTGCTTTCTGAGGAATGCCTTTCCCATAGACTTGACTCACAGAAACATGAGAAATAAGAACATTATCGAAGTTATTTTAAAACGCTACATTTTGGAGCAATTTGTTACGCAACAGAAATAAGTGGAATAGAGTTTTAGTCCATTTATAATTAATGTAATTATCTTTGGATTTCGGTCTAAGAACTCAGTGTGACTTCTATTTGTTCCATTCATTTTTCGTTCTTTTTCTCCTTTTCTGCCTTTTTTTTGGGGGGGGCAATTGAATTTTTTTTTTTTAGTATTTCGTCTTCTTTATTGACTTTTTAGATATGTCTTTTTGTGTTACTTTTAAAAAAATTGTTGCTCTGGAGCAGCGGCCCCCAACTTTTGTGGCACCAGGGGCTCGTGCTCTTATGAGAATCTAGTGCCTGATGATCTGAGGCGGAGCTGAGGCGGTGATGCTGGCGCTGGGGAGCGGTTGCAGATACAGATGAAACTTCACCTGCCTGCTGCTCACCTGCTGCTGTGCAGCTTGGCTCCTAACAGTAGAGGCCGTGGCCCAGGGGCTGGGGACCTCTGCTCTAGAGATTACAATTTGTTTCTTTAACTTAGCACATTCCACCATCAAAGAAATATTCTAGTACTTCGTGAACAGTATAAGAATGTTACAGCAGTATTCCAATTGCTGCGGTCCCAACCTTTGTGCTCTGGTTGTCACACAATATTTTTACACTATGCAAATTATTTTTACATACGATATGCAAAAAGATAACTCTACATTACATTATTATTGTTTTTACTGTGAACAGTAAGTAGTCATATATATTTACTCTTTTTGGTGTTTTCCATTCCTTTCTTCAGTCTGGTATAATTTCTCTTCAATCTCAATAACTTATTTTAGCATTTCTTTTATTGTAAGTCTGCTGGAGATAAATTCTGTATTTATTCTCATCGAGGGAACGCAACTCTATTTTGTCTTAATTTTTGTAGATATTTACACTGGATATTGAATTCCAGATTGAAAATTTGTATTTTCTTTCAGCATTTGAAGATGTTATTCCATTATCTTTTGGCCTTTACTGTTTTTAGATTCAGAGTCTGCTGTCACTCTTATTGTTCCCCCGTATACAGCATGTCTTTTTTTTCTCTGCTTTCAAGGTTTAAAAAAATTTTTTTTTTAGCAGTTTGACTATTAAATGCTTAGGGGATGTTGGAATTATGATAAATATGTTATTACTTTAAAGTCTCTGATAATTCCAACATCTAAGCCATCTCTGATCTGAGTCTGGTTTTACCAATTGTTTCTTCTGTTGATGATGGGTCATATTTCCTCGCTTTTTCACATGTATCTTAATTTTTTTTATTGGATGCCAGACATTGTATGGAATAGAACAATAGGGAGTATAATAACATTTATGCGCCCCCCCAAAAGGACATGCCTCTTCTTCTGTTAGGCCGTGTGTGTGTGCGTGCGTGCGTGCGTGCGTGCGTGTGTGTGTTGGAGGATGGTTTTCAGTCAATCTGGTCTGTTCTTAAGCTGCATCTGGGATTTCTTGTCGATTTTGCTAGATTCAGTTCCCCATAGACTTCAAAGTATTTCAAGGTAGGATCAGAACCTTCTCTTTATCAGGACTCGTGATCTGAGTACCTGTGGGATTTGTCTTAATTCAACCTCACTCTTAGACGGATGAACATGTGCCACAGAAGTATCTCTTTCAGGTCTTCTGCCTCGACTCCTGCCATAGCAGGCTCCTGCTTTGTAGTTAGTGTAAGACTTAGGGAGCCTGGATGGTTTCTCTGTCCTCCTAACCTACCTCAGGACTTCAGCAGACCCTGTGTCCCTTCAGCCTAAGGTTGATCCCTCTCAGCTCTTCTGCCCTTCTCCTGCCATCGACTGCCTCTAGAAAGTCTGGAGTGTGGTTTCTCTCACTTCTCCTGCCCCATATTCAGACTTCAGCACTCTTAATACATCTATACCTCAGAGAGAATCGCTCGGTCCGCCTTCCATGCCTCCAGAATTTCTTGGTGAAAGCTTATGGAAAAGAGCTGTGGGTGAATGTAAACCCTCTTTGCGTCTGAGGTTCCTAGGGATTCCAATTGTCATGCCACCCCATACTTGACCTTTACGATTTTGTTAAAAGGCCCTCTGTTTTCTTCTTACAAGTGTCTATGGCAGCCTCCTCCTCCCCCTGCTGCTGTCAAGGATAAAAGCAGTAACGGGTCTTTTTCCTAGGAAAGGCTTGGCGTTTTTCAGATTTTGGCTTACTTTTTTCCCCTTTTTTTTTGGCAAGTTCAGCTTCCCGATAGGCTTTAAGGAAAAAAAAAAAACAACTATGATTTTTATAGATTACCCAGCTTCTCTCGTAGCTAGGATGGAAATGATGTTGTCTTGCAACTTCTTTTTTATTAAGTTTTTAATTTTTTCAAAATGTTCAATTAGATTTGACATTCAGTATTATTTTATATTAGTTTCAGGTGTACGACAGAGATATTGCAACTTTTCATATTCCTTTTTAATTTATGCTGCCGTGAGCAGTTGTCGTTTGTTACCCGAATGTTCTTTTTTATAGCACCCTGTTCTTTTTTTCATGGATGTTCACATTCTGTTATCTCCCTGAGGAAGCTAAGGACTTTTTAAGAAAATATATTTCTTATCCCTCATCGTCCTGTTTCCCAGAGATAGTTTTCCTCTTTATTTCGATCTCTACCTTTTATGCTTTCATGTTAGAACCTTCCTCAGATGTCTAGTGATCCTTGGTTGTCGTCTCGTATTTAAGAATGGGATACTAAAAAGCTTATTGGAAGGAGTGGGCTTGTCAACTATGGGCTTCACTGTAAGGTAACGTAGCTGGGCTGTTTTAGTAGAGAATCTTAAGGTTACTCTCTTTAGTTCCTTCCTCTTGGAATGTCAAATAGCCCGGAGAAAGATCTTCAGTCTGATGCCTGGGGCTGGCTGTCAACACTCAAGGACCTGAGTAGGGCAAGAGGGCCCAGAGAGGTAAATATTCACTTAGTCCCCCTGTTTTCAGTGCGGTGCTCCCTTAGCCGTTTCCGGTGTTCCCCATTCCAGACACGCTTTGTTTCATCGACTCCAAAGAATAAACTTCTTCTCCTGAGATGGGTGATGGTATCTGGAAGTCTGACAGATTTTCAACTGCAGCTTGACATTCACCCCCGTTTCCACCGCTGATTTCTAAGCCACGTCTGAGCTCCGCCGTGTGAATTCAGCAGGTGCTCAGTGGTCTCCACTGCCTCCACTTTCTTGGATTTGCTACAGTGGTTACTGCTGAGCTATGATAATCTTGCTGCTGTTATCTCATTTCCTGTTATTTTTGTCTTTGGAAATTTTTGCTTTTAAAAAGTCATGTAGTGTCATTTTAGTGCTGTTTCGGGAGGGAGACAAAGGAAACGCATGTGTTTAGTCTGTCTTCTTTGTTTCTAGGTCAACGGTAGGTGGAGAAAGTCTGGAAGAACCATTGAGTGGAAAGAGCGGGAGGCTGGCTAGGGTCACGTGACGGGGCTGTGGTACTACAAGCCAGCTTGTTTGGAGCCCATAAGTCCCTAGTGATACCTGTCTACACAGTGACGTGGTTGTCTCCAGCAGCACTCTCTGCAGCCTGGGAGGAAGAGCAGAGAAGTCAAATGAGCAATTCCATTCAAAGCCTGCGGGTCTGTAGGAAAAGCAAGAGAATAGATGATTTAAGTGTAGTGGGACTGGACAGGCCAAGCGAGATGCTTCCACAGCTCCCTGCTGTAGAAGCACCTCTAGCCAGTGATTTGCACATAGATGGTGTCTTAGTCAGCTTGCCGTAACAAAATACCATAGACTGGGGGCTTAAATAGCAGATATTTATTTCTCATTGGAGGCTGGAAGTCCCAGATCAAGCAGGGTTGGTTTCCGGTGAAGGTAATCTTCTTGGCTGGTAGATGGTTGTCTTCTTGCTGCATCCTCACATAAGAGATGAGGTGGCGGGGAGCGGGGGGAGAGAGAGAGAGACAGAGACAGAGAGACAGAGAGCGACAGAGAGCCCGCACACGCTCTCTAGTGTCTTCTTATAAGGACACTAATTTTATTGGATCAGGGCCCCACCCTTATGACCTCGTTTCACCTTAATTACTTTCTTAAAGGCCCCATTCTCAAATACAGTCACATGGAGGATTAGGGCTTCAACACATGATTTTAAGGGGACACACAAAATTTAGTCCATAAGAGGTGGCTATTCTATATATCACATGGTCTGCTCCAACCTTGGCCTCGGTTGCTTGAACCAGGTGCAAGCATCTGGCCAAGAGCAGCCAGTCTATAGATTTGTCCGTTCCCTACCCAGGTTACCTGATGAAGGCTCTTCCCAAATAAGGATAATGAGTTTTGGGGCCAATAAGCTTCTTTCTCATGGGTACTTAAAGTACAGTGAGATCCGAAACCAAAAGACACATGGAAGAAAGGTAATGTGTAATTGTCCCGAAACATTAGTAGCCAAGGAGAAGCAGAAACTAAGATTAGGCAGAAGCAGAGACATAAAGAGAAGAGAGTCACAGAGGAGAGGGTGACATAGTCACCATAATAACAGCTCAGGGGTAGAAGCTTGGCTTGTGAATAAGAAAACCTGGTCCCTAGAGCTGCTTAAAAACCTGGTTCAGACTCCCCAAAGCTCAAGTGTTTGATTCTGCTTGGGTTCCTGTCCACACGTCCGAGGTTACCGTTGTGATGATTATTTGTATGTGTCCACTTGACTGGGCCATAGGGTGCGCAAACATTTGGTCAAACATCATTCTGGGTGTGTCTGTGAGGATGTTCTGCATGAGATTAACATTTGGATCGGTAAACTGAGTAAAGCAGATGGCCCTCCCGCATGTGGGTGGGGCTCATCCAGTCCTCTGAAGATCTGAATAGAACAAAGAGAGAACTCTCCTGCCTGACCTCACTGCTGGAGCTGAGGCGTTGGGCTTTTCCTGCCCTTAGGCTAGAACTCATACCACCAGCTCTCCCAGGTCTCCAGCTTGCTGACTGGAGATCTTGGGACTTCTCAGGCTTCAGTCACATGAGCCGATTTCCTATCCTAAATCTCTTTACACATACACAGATGCACACACACATCCTATTGGTGCTGTTTCTCTGGGGAACTCTGACTCACGCAATTTTGTCTCCTTCATTCCTATATGAATCTTCCATTAATGGAGAAATTTGAGCCTGTCGAAGAGATATATACCATAGGGCCAAGTGGGATCTGAGAGATTGGGTGCAGGGATCAAGGGACTGGGCAGTTCTGTGAGGTCGAAGTGCGGGGTGGTAGAAGGAAAGATATTGGAGAATGGAAGGAACAGATCGGAGGTCGTGCCCAGAGAGCTGACATTTGGACTATAACATGTCAGCAATTCCGTGGACTCTCTAAGGCGCAACAACTCTCTAAGGTCTTTGAAGATAAAGTCGAGAGACAGAAGTTGGGATGTCTGTGGGTGAAAGGAAGGTTGAGAGTCACTGGTGAATATGTCAGAGCGATAGCACAAGGAGGCACAGAGGAGAAGGCGGCCAGGCCCTATGAGAAAAGCCTCAAAGGAGCCTATGGTGACTGCTGAGGGCCCTCGCAACATGGCGGCTGAGGAGAGAGAACAAGGAAAAAGCAGAGGTGCCTTTTATGATCTGCTCCCAAAAGTCTCTGGCTGTCACTTCTGCTTCGCTCTATTCACTAGAAGAAGTATGTCATCAAGTCCAGCCCCTACTCAGAAGGAGGAAAAGTAGGCTGTACCTCTTGAAGGGAGGAGCATCTAAGAATTTTCGGTAGCTTAAAACAACCAGAGCGGAGATATCGATTAACTTTAGACTTTGTTAAGAACGCACGTTAAAGTAGCTAGAGTAATTCTTTAAAAATTTATACAGAGCCTCTAAACAAATAGAGGGGAAGACGAAACAAGAAAGCCAATTCAATCCATCTAAAAGATGGCCAAGAACAAAGAAGCTTGGGCTCAGCATTTACTCACACCTCTTTTTAATGTGCCTTTGTACTTACTGCTGAGGCAGGCTGCAGCCCAGCTCTGGGATGCAAATTAGGTTTTGCCAATTAGGTGCACTCGCAAGATTCAGAAGGCTGAGGGAAGAGGAGGCCATCTTCCTGCTGTGTGGAGCTGTTTTTCTGCTGAATATCAAGGTCAAGGAAGTGTCGGGCTTCAGCAGCAATGCTCCTGTGTCCAGTGTCCAGTGTCCAGCCTCCGCTTCTTGTGGCAGCGATGACTTCCAGGTGTCAGCTTGCTGATCCCTGGCTCATGACTATGATGGTGTCTTCTTGAACTCAACAGTTACACTGGTGGCTGCCTGTTCTCCCACCTCGCTGATGGTGGCACAGGTGGCAGCTCCTTTGGAGAGCCAGTTCTGTGCTGGTGTCCTGTGGATCCCGCCTAGAATATATCCCTCTGGCCCCTCTGATGGTTGTGTATGCTTCCATTGCCTGTACACAATCCCTTTGTGTATAAGATGGCTGGAGTGATTTCCGCTTCGTGCCCAGAACTTTCACTGGTAAAAAGTGAGGGCGGAGGGAGAAAAATTTGGAAAACGGGGCAAATAGAAAGCACTTAATAAGTGGGCAAAAGTAAGTCCAAACATACAGCAACTACCACCAACGTGATCAGCTAAACCTTATGGTGGCTACCTTACAGAAATGAAAGATGCTCACACAAAAACCTCGATGTAAATGTTTCAAGCAGCATATTTAACATCGCCCAAAGCTGGAAACAATCCAGATGTCCTTCAACGGCGGTGCAGATAAACAAACAATGGTATACTACTCAGCGATAAAAAGGAAAATCTGCTGACACAGACAGACGACAAGGATGAATCTCTAAAACTACACTGCACGATTACGATTCCGTTTGTAATAAATTATAGTGAAGACAGAAGGTAGACGGGGGAGCGGGGTGGGGGGGCAGGACAAGGAGGCCAGGGGCTGGAGGTGGTGAGGTGGACTGCAAAAGAAGCATATGAAGGGAATTTGAGGGGAGGTGATGGAAATGTTTATATCTTGATTTTGGTGGTAGTTACATGACTATCAACTCATTGAACTGTACATGAAAAAGAACTGGTTGCACTATATGTAATTCTCTACTTCAGCAAGCTGATTTTTTTTTTTTTTTTAAGATAAAGATTTTTAGACTGGCTCAAATGAAACCAAAACCAACCGATACACTGTTTCAAGAAATACACCTGAGACACAAAGACACAGAAAGACAGAAAGGGGTCAAATAGAGAAAGATAGGTCAGCCCACCGTGCTAGCCTGCTGGCATTCTTTCTGCTGCACTGGCTTGTGTGACTCCTTCCCTCTTATCACATGGCTGTCTGGCAGTGGCAGGGTGGAGGGGGGGAGTCTGGCCGGACTCTGGGGGTGCCACCCTCAATTAGCTGACTGCCCGAGAGGGGTGGGTCACAGAGAGCTGTGAGAAGCACTTGCCATTGAAGGGGTATCGCTAGGCAAGACCCGGCTGTCTGTCCAGTACTCCTCCAACCTCCACGGCAAGCACGTGACAGTGGAGTGACGGTCCACCTCTTGTTCAAAGCCAAGCCCTCCTGCTTCTCCTGGGACTTGCTCCGCCCGAAGTTCTTGCTTCTTCCTGTTCTGGCTCTCATTGACCCCTCCATCTTGGCAAACGGCAGTAAGAGAATGAGCTTCGCATTCACACAGAAGCAAGTTCGAATCCTAGCTCTGCCATTTGCCTTCTGGGTAATCTTGGGTAAGTCACTTGGCCCATCTGAACCTGTTTCCTCATCCGTCAAGTGGGCTGATGATTGACTTCCCTGGGTCGGTGTACAAAATAAATGTGCTAATCCATGAAACGTGCTTGGAACGATGACAGGCTCAATAAATGTCGTTTACTGTCATAATAGCGATGGGTACTAGTCTAAGAAATATAGACCGAATCCATCGTTGTGTACGTTAGCGGAGCATACTAAATGGGTTCTAGTCTCTTCCTACTTTACTCCTGCCGTTTCGCAGTGATCAAGATCAACTTCTATATTCCACAAAGGATTTGTAGACGTTGGGATTGGAAACTTCAGGGGGGCCGAGTGGAGGCAGAGGTGGCTGGAAAGGGGAGAGGCCAGGCCTATCTGAGGTCGGATCAGAACATGCAGGAAGCAGAGCACAGCTCAGTGCCTCATGGAAAATATCCCCTCCTGGGCTCCCAGGACCCCCTTCGCCGCCAGCTCTGGGCCCCCTGGCCTCCTTCTTCAGCTCAGCCTCCTCATTGCTCCTGAAGGGGATGGACCAGCAGCACGAGAGCCCTGCCAGCCCTCCCACTCCGGGGCACCTGGAAGAAACATCTGGCCACTGGCAGCCCCAAGGGTGGGCCGGAGCTGGCTGTGAAGGGCCCTCCACCTTGACTCAGGCGTCTAGTTTTATCCGTGCTCCTTCTAAAAGACCCCCAGAAACATGGCATCCAGACCCTCCCTGAAGGCAGATGGGGCCACTTCAAGCCTCCCCTTCCAGGATAAACAGATGGAATGGAGATGGTCAAATGCGATGGGGACAACAGGCCAGGATGCCAGGGCCCCCTACACGGCTTGAAGGGTCTTGAGAGGCTGAGCCGAGGCCCCTGGGAATGCTTCACTGGGCAACAGGCATGCCCATAAAAATACCGTGGCCACCAGGGGTGCAATCTGCCATCTGGGCCCTAGGCCTTCCTTGCCCTGCGGCAGGCTCGGCTCACTCCGGAATTCCTACGCCCTCTGTGTGACCGCCGCAAGCCGAGGGGGGCGCTAGGGAGGAGCTCCTTCACCCGGCTTCCAGGGCAGGGCTGCGGGAGAGTGGGGCCACCGGGAAAGGTCGGGATGGGGCCAATCCCCGTGACAAAGAAATAAGACGCCCAGCTTGGGAAAGCTGGCAGGGAGTAAGGAATATCTGGGAAACGGGAGTGGCACTTCGAGGGGTACCGTCCCCGCAACCTCCTCGCCCCCCCGGCTCTGGACTGCGCAGGACTCCGTGGCCCTCTGCGCGTCCCTGGCTGGCTGAGATCGAGGCCCGCGCGCCCCTCCTGGACCCGGCTCCTAAGACTGAGCGCGGGGGCGTCTCGTAGCGGAGCAGAGCCCAGGGACACGTCAAAACCGGGGGTCCGGGATCGCGTCGCGTGTCGGTGCCCGTAGCTCGCCAACACCCTAGAGGGACGGGAGGGAGCCCGGGGGGATGTTTCCCCATCCGACTCCAGTCTCCACCGCCCAGCCCCACGAGCACCCCCGCCCCGCGATTCCTGCCCCGAGCCTTCGCTGGGGCGTGGGCGCCCGTGTGCGAGCGACTCCCGGGCCAGGGACTCCGGGGTTGCGGGCGCGGGTCGCACTGAGCTCCCGAGGAGCCACCAGGGCTTCCCAGACCGGGCCGGGCTCCGCAGTCTGGCTCCACCGGGACGAGGGGCGAGGGCGCAGCGGGGCGGAGCGGGCGGCCGGGGAGGTGATCTCACTCCCCCCTCCCCCGCCTCCCCTGCTCTCCCCTCCTCCTCCCCTGCGCTCACGCCCGCCCCGCCCCGCCCCCGCCCCGCCGCCGCCGCCGCCGCCGCCGCAGCAGCAGCAGCATTGGCATCGCAGACGCACTCGGGCGGCGGGTCCGAGGCCGGCGTGCGCGGAGGCTGGGCGGGCAGCCCGAGCGGCGGCCGTAGCGCAGGTAAGGCTGGCAGGCCGGCCCTCGCGACTGGGCGGCGGCTGCGACGCCCCCTGCCCCCAGTCCCACCCCTGCCCTGGGGGGCGAGAACGGGGAGAGCTGCTCCGCCCGGCCCGCGGTCACAGGCGGGGCGTCCAGAGCCCCACCCAGGCCGGGAACAAGAATCCGGGCCCTGGGGGACGGGAGCAGGGAGGGGGAAGGAGGCCTGGGCTGGAGCCCGACAACTGAGGGGTACCTGGGCGGTGCCCAAAATGCCAACCTGGGGAGGGACACTCCGGGGGCATACAGGAAGGGTTTGTGCGGGCAGGCGGGGGCTGAAGTTGGCATGTCCCTAAGGATGTGTGCGTGTATGAGAAAGGGAGCCCGATGCGGCCTGGTGACACCCTCCCCGCCCCCCCCACCCCCCGCGTCGGCTGCTGTGGGGTGTGGCCCTGGGCATGGCTGCCCCTCATTTCCAGTCGAGGTCCCTGTTCCACTACAGAAAATCAGCATGGCCGGCATGGCAGGGAGGGTCAGGAGCTAGGCTGCCCCTGTAATGGGGGGAGGGGAGGGAACAGGGCTGGGCTCTGCCAGGCCCTCCGCCCCAAGGTAAGGGGGGCTTTGTTCTCCCTCTTCTTTCTAAACCCCAGCCTGGACTCCCCAAGCTTCCGTCCAAGTCTTCAACAAGACCAGAGGTTCCTCCCCAGAAATGCAGGGTGCATCTGGAGCCTCAGTTTCTGCAGGCTCTTGTGGCCAAGAAAGAGTGCAAACCAGTGAGGTCGGCCTGGGCACCCACTGGTGTGGGCCTGTGCGCACGGTTGTAGAATGCGGGTCCAGCAGGTAGAGGCGTGGGAGGGAGGGCCTCAGTGGCTCAGGGCCAGGGATTCTGGAAAGCAAGATGCTCAGGCTCGGGCGTTTCCCCTGCCCACTACAGGTCTTTCGCCCATTGCCAAGTCTTCCCACCTCTGTTCCATTATGGGAGGGTCTCCAATTCCTAGGGCAGATTTTGGGCGTCTCTTGGTTGGCAGGCGTTGGGAAGAGCACCTAGTACAACCTGCTGCCCCCTACAGGGTATCTGGAGCCCGCCCATCACTGTCTCTCCTCGGGAGGCAGGCCCGGGGCCATCTGCCCAGCCCCAGAAGTGAGGGCCTGGCACCCCCCTCTCCAAGTAGGTGCCCTGCTTCCGGTTAACTCCACCCCGAGGGCAGGGGCTTCTGGGCGGCCCGGTACCATCTCTGCTGACTCACGTGGCCCTGACAGTGAATAATCCAGTCAGCTTTTCTTCCCATGAACTGCTGCCGAGCCCCATCTTTCTTGTCTCCTGTGGGCTGACTGGGGCAGGGACCTGCCTGGGGCCTCTCGCCTCTGACCAGTTTCTCGCTGCAAGCAATAGACTCAGCGGGGCCCGGCCTCTCACCTGGCACAGCGCCTGTGCAACGCCAGTATGTGCACCCACGGGCTCAGCCTGTGCAATGCCAGTACGTGCACCTACGGGCCTCTCAGCCGTCTATGGCCCCATGGCAAGCTTGGGTCAGGGCTGGGACTGGGGCCCCCTATCCTTGGCTCCTGGCCATTGCTCTTTGCTGCATCCTAGTCTCTTTCCATACTTATGTCTGCCTGCCATCCCAAAGGTAGTACATCTTGTGGTACACTTGAAATATACAGAAAAGAACAAAAGAAGTTAAGAATTGCTGGTGATCTGATCAACTAAGAGAGAAACTAGCTCAACACACCCCAGCCTCGGTCTCCTTGGTTTGCTCCAGGCTGCTCCCAAAAGACTCCACCCCTAGTGCCCAGCCCCCTGCAGAGCACTCAGTGGGCACACAGCCCCCCCGTCCCCCGTGCAGTGATGACCTCCTCCTTGCCCAGGAGCTCAGTGGCCCATGCCCTGGGCAGTCATTCATTGGGCAGTTGCTCACTGCCAAGTGCCCGCTTGGGCTGGCTCATGGCTGCCCATGGAAAAGCCAGTACCGAACCAGACCAACACCGTCTTCATCTTCAGGAGGCACACATTGGTTTTCTTTTTTACTTTAGGCTATATGAAGGGGAAAAGGAGGCAGGGAGTGAGGAAGGGCCTTGTCTGAGGCCTACTCCAGTGGGCAGGGACCCCCAGGCTGCACCCCTGTCAACCTCTCGACACGGGTAAGACCGGCTGGGTAGGGTGGAGGAGGCAGCCGCCTGTGCCATGCCTGCCACACCCTAGCCCAGTGACTCCAGATCCTCAGTCCCTTCCCTGGCTTTGAGTGTCAGCCCTCTTGGCTATCACATGAGGGCACGGACTCATTAATCGCCAAGGTCCCTCTCAAGGCAAATAGTCCCTGGTGCCCCTTTAAATGGCTGCAGTTAGAAAGAACATCTCTCGGACACTCTTCTGGGCAGTGAGGGACATGTGGACTTGCAGAGTAGCCCAGTCTCCAGAACAGCCATGGCGAAGTTGCGATGGAAGCTTTGCCCAGACCCCCTTCTTGGGCTGACGTCTGAAAGAGCTTTGGCGGGGAGGAGGGTGGGTGTCCTGGGCCTAGGAGGGCCTCGCTCTGAGGGAGAATGGAGTAGAGGTGGGAGCCCTATGCAGAGAGAGGCATTCCTGCCAACTGCTCTGCTCCGCCAGGCCCCTTGTGCATGGGAGTCCCAGGGGCCCCGCCCCACCCTGTGATTCAGACAATGGGGGAGGCAGGGCGTCTGAATCCCCCCTCTAGGGTACCAGTCTGGCTGTTGTCTTTGCCCTGTCCCCTCCTCTCCTGATTGGAAGGTTGGGTTTGGGTCCTAGGTGAGGTCCTGCCCATCCTGGACACCTTCCTTCTCTTCCTGTTCCCTCTCAAAGGAACAACCCCCACCCCATCATGCATCACTTTTTCCCTCCTGCTCAATTGGGTTTCACTCTTGAAGGATGCTACGCCCTCCGCTTCTCTCCCTGCCTCTGTCTGCCCCACCCCTCCCTGTGGATGCCCTGGGCTCCATTTCTCCACTTCCCCTTTTGTCTGGCTTCTCCCAGCTCCTCTCCCTTCCTGCCTTACCACTTCTCCCCTGTCCTGCTCCCAATTAAATATGGCCCCTCTGAACTCTGAGCCTCAGCACAGAGGTGCGCTGAGGCAGCCACCCATCACACGTCCCCTGGGCTCCATGGCTTTGGGTTAGGCCCAGACCTCCCTTGGGGGCCTTGTCTGACCTGGAGAGTGGACAGGGGGTGCCTGGTGGCCTCCGGCCAGAGGACTGGGGAGTGGCCTTTAGCAAGGCCACCTGCCTTCTCTTCAGATATCAACAGGGTCTTTGTGGCTTCTTAAAGATTGGAGAGAGGGAGGAGCTGGGAGGGTGGGGAGTTCCTCTGCGGGGGTGGGGGTGGGGGTCGGGGTCAGGTCCAGACTGCTGGTCTTTCCAGAAGCTTTCCTTTGTCCAGCGCCCCCCCACCCAAGGCCTCAGGAACTCTCCTGGGTCCTCCATGTTCCCCTCAAGTCACGGAGCTGAGGAAGGCGCGCTCAGCTACTGTCCTGACACTCTGCCAGTCTCTGGCCCTAAACCCAGTAAGGACAGCTGTGTCGGCCTTGGATTGGGTGGAGCAGGAGGGCGACAGCATCTTGGGCTCTGCGCAGTCGGCCAAGGGAGTCTTCTGAGCTGTTCGTCTTGATGTCAGTCTGATGGTGGAGCTTGAAGGGAGGGGGTGGATCTCCGGGAGCCCCCTCCTCTCAGCTCTCTGGTCTAAAACATTCAGAGCCAGGCAAATTGGAGAGGACAGCTGAGCTGGAGGTTTGTATGGGGGCAGCTTTGGGCGTGTGTGTGTGTGCGCGCGCGCGCGCGCGTGTGTGTAGCTTGCAGTATTCCTATTTGCATGTGTGGGGATCAGATATCTGGTTGCATGTGTGCATTCTCGTGTGTATGGGTGTGTGAGAGAGCATGCGCACACAGATCCTCCTGTGCCCACATGGGTCCCCTTGGATGCCCCAACTGAGCCTGTGCTAGGAAGGGGCAGGGCTGACGGCGGTGGCCACAGAGGCTGGCATGCCTTGCTGCATGATGTGGGGCTTTCGGTTGCGGGGTGCCCTCTGGCCCCTCCCCTGGCCGCCTTCGTTCATGCCTTAGGAATGCCTGAGATGACAGAGGCTCCATTGTCCACCCCCAGGCTTCCTGTGCCCCCTCTGCCCTTTAACCCTTTGGGAGTGGGGAGCCCTGAGGGGACCGGAGGAGACTGGAGGGGTCTGAGCTGTTTCTAGGCGCCCACTCCCCACTTGGACTAGGCATCCCAGGACTGGCGGGTCTGAACAGCAAGCTGGCCAGTGCCTCTTGCTGCCGGCTGGGCTCCCTCTTGCCTCTTTGCTTAGCATCTTCCCTGTACTGCCCGCCTGCTCTGCAGCCTTCTCTCCCCTCGGGTCCTAGAGGCAGGCCCTGCCAGCCCATGGGAACAGGAAGCACATCGCCCCGCCGGCCTGGACCCTGAAGCCCCACATAGTGCCAGTTTCGTTTCTCAGGTCGAGGGTTTCTGGTCTTGTCATGAGCTCGCTCTCCAGAGTTAGAGGGGAGGGTTTAGAGTGGGTGGAGGGGGGCGCAGCTTTTAGGCCGTGGGCGTCGGTTTCCCCAACCGTACGTGGGAAACTTGGCTGTACTGCTGGCATTCTAAGGGTCTGGGAAGCCGGAGTCTTGGCGCCTACCCCATTGGGCCTCAGTTTCCCCTTCTGCACAGCGAGTTGACACTGTCCCTAAGCCCTGACTGGAGAGAGGGGCTTTCCAGGTAGCCGAAGCCTGTTTGTGAGGGGGCCCCGGAGCCTTCGGTTTTAAGAAAGGGGTCAGAAAGCGACCCAAGATTCTGGATAACGGGAGGGGGAGGAAGAAGCCCAGGCTGTCCCGGAGCTGAACAGGGAAAGGAATTCGCCTTCCCTTGGACAGAGCCCTTGGGTTGGGCGTCGTGTGAAGCCCAAGGCCGAGGGGTAGGGTAGTTCCTGCTCTGCTGAGGCACGATTTGGGTCACATCCTACTTCCGCGTGTCCTCCTCTCAAGATTTCCCTCCCTGCCCCCAACATTTGCCTGCCATCTGCCTAGCAAATAGGCCCTTCCCCAGGGAGCAGGATGGCTTGGAGGCCATCCTTGTCCAGGCCCCTGGCCACCTGGGAACAGCAGCAGGTGCACACGTTGGGAAGCTGCTCTGAGAGGTGAGCTGACCCCCAGAGGAAGCCTCTGCCCGTCTAGAACCCCATCTCTGGTGAGCGTCAGTGCCAACTCTTTGACCTTGAATCTGATGCTCTGGTTCTCTGAACCTCAGTTTCGGCATCTGTAAAATAGGGATACTGGTAGCATATCCTTTTCAGGACAATTTGAAGGATGACATGAGTGATGTGTGAAGAAGCGCTTAAGAGAGTCCCTGGCGTGTGATGCTATCCATGCATTTATTCAATAAAACGGGGCAGCTGACTCTGACGCCGGGGTGGGGGTGGAGAAAAACTGTCCTAGCCACGGATGGTGAGATTCTCTCTTCCTTCGCCAGTACAGACTGTTCTCCTTACTCTCCCACAAAGGGTTAACCTCTGTCCCGCCCCTTCTTCATCCTTTAAGAATGGTCCTTTACAGGTGAGCTGTCGTTGCCTTGGAGATCTCAGCCTTGTGGGGGCTGAGGGTGTACTCTGGGTGGGGGGCTCTCAGGGAGAGGTGAGGCAGGAGCACAGAGGATGAAACAGCAGTCCTTTGAGACTCCGGGCACCCGGGTACCTGTGGGGGCTCCCACCCAGAAGCCTCCTTTATGTATTATCTAAATAACCCATTAGGCTGCAGCAAGCTTTCCTTTAGGCTTCCCCCATCTCTGCCAGTGGAGGGAGCTGGGCTCCATCTCCATGGAAACTCGCCAGCCACAGCCTGGGGTGGGGAGGGCGAGAAGGAGCCTTAAAGAAACACAGTGCATGGGATATAATTGACACCCACAGACTCATATGCACACTGACAGGCTCCGGGGCCCCCATCAGCCCAATGAAGAGACCACCCAGGTATGAGTGCCACCACGTACACCCCCAGACCTACAAGTATGTAGACGTGGCACCCACACTCTGACCATCTTACACACCCGAGGTGCTGAGCCCCCAGCCCTGCCCCTACTCAGGCCTGCCTGGTCACAGAGCACTGCTGTTCTCAACAGACACTGGGCTAGAGAGTCGTCTTGCTACTTCTCTCTTAGGCAGGTGCATTCCCTTCAGACGGGAGGGGCAGAGAGGACTCACGGCAGGACGTGGGAGGCACAGGGACTTACGTGTGCATCGGCTTTTACATGGGGCACCTCTAAGGTTCCCCCTTCAGGGTATTGTGTGTGTGTGTGTGTGTGTGTGTGTGTGTTCAGGGAGGAAAGCAAGCCACCCCAGGTCTCATGCAACTCCGATCCTTCCAAGCGCCTCCCACCACTGCAGTCAGTGGCCAGAGGCCAGAGGAGAGGAGTTTGAAGGGGACCCAGGGGCACAGTGGGGCCAGGGCTCCTCTGGGGTCGCACCGGGCCCTTCCCTGCAGGTTCCAGTGGGCCTGACCTTGCCGACTTCATTCACCTCGGTGCCTGCCACGCCCTTTCTCTCTGCCAGCCTGTGAGTGGTGTGTGAGAACCCAGGGGAGGATGGGATCCCAGCTGGACACACTCAGGAGCAGCCTGCCTTTGTTGTGGCCTCCCCCAGCACGACGGCAGGTGTATGCAGCGGGTGCACGTATGGGCGTGCACACGGACACTCATTGTTGTGCCTGTGGATGGGTGGGCATCTCCCCCCCCGGCCAGGTGGCTGCTCGCTTCGCCAAAGGGGCGATCTTGGAAGGATCCACTATGGTCCTCTGGGTGCTTCGCCCTCCCCCTCTGTGGGGACTCGCACCTGCTCCCTGAGGGCCAGCCAGTTCATTCATCCTGTCTTACAACCGCATCTCTGCTCCGATGCCACAAGTGGCCAGGGACCTGCCGCTCTCTGTCATTGTCGTTGTCTTCCTAGTCGTGGGCTTTGTTTGTCTCTCTGGCGCCGGTTCACGGCTTCTCTGCTCTCTGTTTGTCTCTCCGCCCTGCCCATCAGTCCAGCCTGACCTCCAAGCCCAAGAAGGGCCCCTCCTCCGACTCAGGTCCATCACCCCTCCTCCTTCCCCGCCCCTTGCCTGGTGCATCCCCCAGGGACCAGGATCTGGAGGAAGCACCACTAGCCCCTCTTATCCCTCGGCTACTTCTCATTAGTGCCTTCTGCGGCTGTCTCCCACCCTACGTACGCCTTTCACGTCTTCTTTTCCTCTCCATGCTTCCTGGGTCCCTGTTCCTGGGTCTCTCCATCTCGGTTACCGTGATGGTTCAACATCCGTCTTTGTCTTCCATTCCCTCCCCCAGCCCCACTTCTCAGCCTCTCCTGCTCCCTCCTGCCTCTTTCTCGCCCTGTCTGTCACCCTTCAGTCTTCCCCAGCCTGCCCCCCCTTCACAGACATGGCCGTGGCTCCATCTGTACCCCAGCGTGTGGAATAGTCCC
>NW_024342648.1:481313-496957 GCF_902729225.1 Pteropus medius | reverse complement strand
TCCATAGCTCCCCTCCCCCACTGCTGCACCTCAGACTCCCCCCACCCATGCTTGTCCTGTCCTGGGGGTGGGAGCTGAGAATTGTGGAGGGTTAACCCTTCACAGGCTGCCCATCGTCTCCTCTGCGTGGAGTGCCAATCTCAACCCTGAGCCCAGAAAAGACCCAAAGTCTCTGCCTCTCTTTATGTGACCTTCCTCGCGGCCTAGCCCTCTCTCGAACCTGAGCCTTCCCTCCTCCTTTCCCCTGCCCTGCCCTGCCTTGACCAGGAAGAGAATTGGGATCCACCTTGCTGGCCTCTCTGTCCCTTCTAGGTGCCCCCAAGTGGCCAAAGGAGACCGTAAAACCTGTCGAGGTAGAGGAAGGGGAGTCAGTGATTCTGCCTTGCCACCCTCCACCCAGCGCAGAGCCTCTCCGGATCTACTGGATGAACAGCAGTGGGTGCCCACGAGGGGCTGCTGCCTGGGGCGGGGGTGCCGGTGGGAATACCTTCCTCGAAGGAGGGCGCTGACCTCTGCCTCCTTGCCTTACCCCCGCAGAGATCTTGCACATAAAACAGGACGAGCGGGTGACGATGGGCCAGAATGGCAACCTCTACTTTGCCAACGTGCTCACCTCGGACAATCACTCAGACTACATCTGCCATGCCCACTTCCCTGGCACTCGGACCATCATTCAAAAGGAACCCATTGACCTCCGGGTCAAGGCCAGTGAGTCCCAAAGGCTCTGACACACCCCCACTCCTCTCTCACCCTCAGGCCTGGCTTGTCCCCTAGATAGAAGACTTTGTTCTTCCTCGAGGACAGCTCGGCTCCCATCTTGACCCTGTCTAGACCCCTTCCTGGGTGGCAAGAGCAGAGTGGGGTCCTCCCTTTAGCAGACGAGGAAACCGAGACCCCAGGGGCTCGCCGGGGTGTCCAGAGTCACCCAGTCCCTGTTCCTCACAGCCAACAGCATGATCGACAGGAAGCCACGCCTGCTCTTTCCCACCAATGCCAGCAGCCACCTGGTGGCCCTGCAGGGGCAGCCGTTGGTCCTGGAGTGCATCGCTGAGGGCTTGTGAGTCTAGATTCTCTGGGTAGGGGTGGGCGGGGCCTCTGTCAAGGGCGCAGAGCTCAGCAGCCCTGTCTTCTCTCCCCTCTGCTCTCCTACTTGGCCTCCCTGCGCCGGGCAGCCCCACGCCCACCATCAAGTGGCTTCGCCCAAGTGGCCACATGCCAGCCGACCGAGTCACCTACCAGAACCACAACAAGACCCTGCACCTGCTGGATATGGGCGAAGAGGACGACGGCGAGTACCGCTGCCTGGCTGAGAACTCACTAGGCAGTGACCGGCACACTTACTACGTCACCGTGGAGGGTATGGTATCTCTGCTGGGCACAACCCCTGCCCTGTTGCAAGGCTCCCCGGAGCGACCTCCGGGCGTGGCGATCTGCGATGCACACTGTCATGGGGGTGCGGGGGGCATCTGGGCCAGGGGCGAAAGCTGGCTGCAGGCTGCAGGCTCAGGGCAGCTCCCCCCTTCCTCGCAGCTGCCCCGTACTGGCTGCACAAGCCCCAGAGCCATCTGTATGGGCCAGGGGAAACTGCCCGCCTGGACTGCCAAGTGCAGGGCAGGCCCAAACCAGAAGTCACCTGGAGAATCAATGGGATCCCTGTGGAGGGTAAGAGGCCCTTGGGCAGGGGCAGGGAGCATGGGAAGCTCTGGGGATGGCGGAGGAGGAAGAAGAGGGTGAGGAGAGGCCTCAGCACGGCTCCCTACATTGTCCTGGCCCTCGGGCCCGCCTGCTGCATGCACAGAGCTGGGCAAGGACCAGAAGTACCGGATCCAGCATGGAGCCCTGACCCTGAGCAATGTGCAGCCCAGCGACACGATGGTCACCCAGTGCGAGGCCCGCAACCGGCATGGGGTCCTGCTGGCCAATGCCTACATCTATATTGTCCGTGAGTGCCAGGCAGCTGGGCCTGCCGTCCCTGCCCTCTGTGCCTCGTAACCCCCAACCTGTCCCTGCCGCCCACCAAGCCGACTCAGCCAGCAGCTGGTTTGTCTACCTTGGCTGCCTTTCTGATCTCCGGGGCCCTTCACCCCATCTCTCGCCCATCTTCACAACAACAGGGCAGGGGGTGTGGAGGAGGGGCAGGGTCTTGTCACCATTTACAGACGAAAGAGCCTCAGAGAGTGGTCTGGCCCATCCCGTGTCACTAAGTCACTAAAGTGGAGGCTCACCTTGGCCAGGGTGTGCCAAAGGTCAGCCTGGCGGCTCCTCTCTTGGAGCCTCAGGGAAGATGGGGGGGCTTGGCTAGGAAGGCTTTCAGGAAGGGGTAGAATGTCAGTGATGCCCCAAAGAATTGGTCGAACTTGGGGGGCTGGGATGGGAGGCACATTCGAGGCAGAGGGGATGGCATGTCGGAAGGCAGAGAGAGGCTCAGGCTGGCAAGGGCCAGAGGTAGGCGCAGGGAAGCAAGATGGACAGGAGTCCCCTGCGGAGCCCTGGATCTTCCCCTTGGCGCTGTCTCCTGTGACTCCTCCTCCAGAGCTACCAGCCAAGATCCTGACCCCAGACAATGAGACCTACTTGGCGGTCGAGGGCAGCACTGCCTACCTTCTGTGCAAGGCCTTCGGAGCCCCTGTGCCCGGCGTCCAGTGGTGAGCGCCCACTCCGGCAGGGGTGGTCTAAGCCATCTTCTGGCCCAGGGAGCCAGGGAGGGCAGGGGAGCGCGCTGGTGGAGTGTGAGCCAAGCCCGCCCTGCCTTGTGCCAGGCTGGACAAGGAAGGAAAGACCGTGCTGCAGGACGAACGCTTCTTCCCCTACACCAATGGGACCCTGGGCATCCGGGACCTCCAGGCCAATGACACCGGACACTACTACTGCCAGGCTGCTAATGACCAAAACAACGTAACCATTGTGGCGAACCTGCAGGTCAAAGGTCAGGTGACACCCCCCCCCACCGCCGCCCATGCGATCAGCAGCACCTCCGGGAGGGATGGTCACGGTCTCTGGAGGACACCAGAGTGACTGTCTCTTCCCATCATTGCCCTCAGATGCCACTCAGATCACACAGGGGCCCCAGAACGCAATCGAGAAGAAAGGCTCAAGAGTGACATTCACGTGCCAGGCCTCCTTTGACCCCTCCTTGCAGCGCAGCATCACCTGGCGCAGGGATGGCCGAAACCTCCAGGAGCTTGGGGATAGTGACAAGTGCGAGCCCAGCCCCAACCTGGCCTCAGTGGAAGCGGGCAGAGTGGGAAAAGCAGAATGTCCGGGCCTCCTGGCCTTATCCATGGGGGGAGTGCCCCTGCTTTGAGGGAGAAGGTTCCGGAAGAAGAAGGAGGGGAGGGGAGCAGAGGGTGGGAAGTGGTGGATCTCCCGAGAGCCCAAGGATGAGCGTCCCCTTTCCCTTCCCACCAGGTACTTCATAGAGGACGGGCGCCTGGTCATTCACAGCTTGGACTACAGTGACCAAGGCAACTACAGCTGTGTGGCCAGCACCAAGCTGGATGTGGTGGAGAGCAAGGCGGAGCTCCTGGTGGTGGGTGAGTCCTAGGCTGATATCAGGCTCATGGCCTGGAGACACGGGGGGCACAGGCCTTGGGGCCCAGGGGCCCAGGCTCACATTACAGGGCCCTTTTGAGCTGGGAGGTGGGGCATCCAGCTCAAGAGCCAGCCCCAGAACCTACCCTCTATGGCCCTCAGGGAGCCCTGGGCCAGTGCCTCAGTTGGAGCTGTCCGGTCGTCACCTGCTGAAGCAGAGCCAGGTGCACCTGTCTTGGAGTCCCGCTGATGACCACAACTCCCCCATTGAGAGTAAGAGGCCTGGGCATGACGCCACTCACCTCCCCCACTGCCCCTTCTGCCAGCCCTCCCTCCTCCCAGGGCCCTGGCTCCATGACCGCCACCTCACTGGGGCTCACGGTTCCTCATGCGAGTCCGAGAATGCCAGTCGCCTTGGGCACCTCAGGGAAAGCCAGGCTTGTACCCTCATCACCTCTCCCCCATACCACACGCTGATCACTCCATCGTCGATTCATTTCTCGGCAGAGTATGACATTGAATTTGAAGACAAGGAGATGGCACCTGAGAAATGGTACAGTCTGGGCAAGGTGCCTGGAAACCAGACCTCCACCACCCTCAAGCTCTCACCCTATGTCCACTACACCTTTAGAGTTACTGCCATCAACAAATACGGCCCCGGGGAGCCCAGCCCGGCTTCTGAGACTGTGGTCACACCTGAGGCAGGTGAGTCACCTGGGCGGGAGCCTTAGACGGCAGGGTCCCCAGACTTCCCAGGCTCTGCAAGGAGGGCCCGCAGAGGTGACTGCGCCCAAGCTCCTCTGTTTTCAGGTTTCCAGAGGGAGCTGAGGGGCAGGGTTCCCTCGGGGTTATCGGCTCCTGGCTTCCAGGGCCAGAAGGGGCCATTCTTTCCATCATCCTCAGCCTTCACTGCCTCAGCAGGAGCCCAAAGCATTGATGAGTTAACAATACATTACTTTCCAGCCCCGGAGAAGAACCCCGTGGACGTGAGGGGGGAAGGCAATGAGACCAACAACATGGTCATCACTTGGAAGGTAAGGGGACATCAGGCCAAGACCCAGGTGTTCGCTGTTCCCCCTGACTGCTAAGGATCAGAGGATGACAGGACATGAGGCTGGGTCACCAGGGGACGGGGGCGGCAGGTCCCAGCGGGGGTGCTCTTGGTCAGCCAGCTCCTCTTCCGCTTGCCCCCTCCAGCCGCTCAGGTGGATGGACTGGAATGCCCCCCATGTTCAGTATCGCGTGCAGTGGCGCCCTCAGGGGCTGCGGGGCGCCTGGCAGGAACAGATCGTGAATGACCCCTTCCTAGTGGTGTCCAACACGTCCACCTTTGTACCCTATGAGATCAAGGTCCAGGCCATCAACAGCCAGGGCAAAGGCCCCGAGCCCCAGGTCACCGTTGGCTACTCTGGAGAAGACTGTAAGTAGCGGTCGCAGAGCCCACATGCGCCTGCGCAGCCCGCTCCCCTCTTAGCGTGCGCCCGGCCCCTGTCTCTCCACAGTGCATTTCTTAGGACTAAGGATATTGTCTTACATAACCAAAGTGCCAAAGTCCAGAAACTTAACATCGACACGATGCATTCCTCTGGTTGGCAGCTGATGTTCTAATTGTGCCAACCAATGCTGTCTTCCCCGAGTCCAGGATCCTGCATCCGGTCTGGTTGTCCTGCCGCCTTCCTCTCCTTGATTCTAGAACACTACCGGATGTTCCTTTTGATCACCCTTTCAAGATCTTTTCTGGTTACTCCTCCCTGTACTTCTTACTTTCTGCCTTGCAACTAATAAACACTCTGTAGGGAGAGACCCTGAGGCCAGCAAATGCCCTGCCCCTCAAATTCAATCCATCTTCCCCCGAGGGAGGGTTCTGGGCTGGCCTCGAGATGCCATAGGCCTTCATCCATGTCCCTGGCTGTTTCCAGACCCCCAGGCAAGCCCTCAGCTGGAAGACGTCAAGATCCTCAACTCAAGCACCGTGCTGGTCAAGTGGTGGCCCTTGGACCCAGCCCAGGTCAAGGGTCACCTCCGCGGATATAATGTAAGGATCCAAGGTGTGGAAACTGGGTGGGGGGTGCCCAGCATGAGGTGTGAGGGTACCAGGAGTGAGAGGATTGGGCGCAGGCCTCTGTCACCTGCCAGCTGCTCTTCCGGAAGTCCTTGGGTTGAGAGGAAAGGGTTCTTATCGAGAGCAGGGGGTGGCATGCGCCGGGCGGTTACTGCTGGATGACTTCTGCCCCTACGGGGTCCTTGGTCCACCTGCAGGTGACATACTGGTGGGAGGGCAGTCAGAGGAAGCACAGCAAGAGGCATGTCCACAAAGGCCACGTGGTGGTGCCTGCCAACACCACCAGCACCATCCTGGGAGGCCTGCGGCCCTACAGCTCCTACCATCTGGAGGTGCAGGCTTTTAATGGCCGGGGCCTGGGACCCGCCAGCAAGATGACCTTCAGCACCCCAGAGGGCGGTAAGCCTTGCAGCCCGTGTTCGCGGCCTCGCCCCTCCTCCCCGCCCCGGCTCGAGCCTGGGCGAGGCCCCGCTGCTCGTGTCTGTGCCCCGCAGTGCCCGGCCACCCTGAGGCATTGCACCTGGAGTGCCAGTCGAACACCAGTCTGCTGCTGCACTGGCAGCCTCCGCTCAGTCACAATGGCGTGCTCACTGGCTACGTGCTCTCCTACCACTCACGTACGTGCGTTGTGGGCCCACAGCCCTGGTCCAGCCTGGCGAGGAGATGGAGGGGGGCTGGGGTCCAGCTGAGCCGGCTGCCGAAGCCAACTCCCCTCCTGTCCTTGCAGTGGATGATGGGGTCATGGAGCAGTTGTCCTTCAACCTTTCGGACCCTGAGCTGCGGATGCACAACCTGACCAACCTCAGCCCCCACCTGAGGTACCGCTTCCAGCTTCAGGCCACCACTAAGGAGGGCCCTGGTGAGGCCATTGTGCAAGAAGGAGGCACGATGGCCTTATCTGGTAAGCCGGAAGGGCTGAGGAGGCCCCGCTGGGCAGCCAGGCCCAGCGGCGTGGGCCTTGAGCCGCCACGAGGTCCCACAGCCTCCTCTCACTCCCCAGGGACCCTGGATTTTGGCAATATCTCGGCCATGGCTGGAGAGAATTACAGCGTGGTCTCCTGGGTCCCCAAGGAGGGCCAGTGCAACTTTGGGTTCCAGATCTCGTTCAAAGCCCGGGGAGGTGAGCATAAGTGGGGCCTCTGGGTGCGGAAGGGGCTCTGGGTCCTGAGGGTCTGGGCTTGGTGTGGAGCCAGGGCGCTGGCTGGCACTCCCTCCCAGCCCGGCCGCCCTCTCGCCCCTGCAGAAGAGAAGATGGGTGCTTATCTACCGCCACAGTACGTCAGCTACAACCAGAGGTCCTACACGCAGTGGGACTTGCAGCCTGATACCGACTACGACATCTGTCTACTCAAGAACACGGTGCTCCTACACCAGATGGCTGTGAAGACGAACGGCACTGGTGAGGCCCCGTGCCACGGCTCCTCTCCTCCTCCCAGAACCTGGGTACCCCTTGGCCCATGACAGAGAAGTCTAGGCTCCTGAAATGATTCGTCTTAGAACCCTCCTATGTTAACTGTTTCTAAGGCAGTCATTTTCTCAGAAGGTCCTCCTCCCTGTCCTTTGCTCCCCGGAGAATCCCCCCACCAAGCATCACTTGCAGGCACACCTCAGCCCCTGGCCACTGCCCGTGGACCCTCTGGTGCCTGGCCCTCATCCTGCCCCTGCCCAGTCTCTGGAGACAGAGGGTCCCAGTGAGGCTCGCACACAAGGCCATGAACCTGAGACGTGGGTTAGGGCGGAGGGTCTGCAGTGCCCGGAGGTTCTGTCTCATCCTAGCCTGGCCTCTCTCCCTCAGGCCGAATGAGACTCCCTCCTCCTGGCTTTGCCACTGAGGGCTGGTTTATCGGCTTCATCAGCGCCATCATTCTCTTGCTCCTCATCTTGCTCATCCTCTGCTTTATCAAGCGCAGCAAGGGTGGCAAGTACTCAGGTAACGCTGCCCTGGGCCACTGTTCATCCCTTCCGCAAGTGCTTGTTGGTCCCTGAGCCCCCGGCAGGACAGCATGGGCATGTTGGGGGCAGACAGGGGCCCAGAGCAAGTGGCAGCCAGGCCCACGTGGGGTGAGCGGTACACCCTTGAATGCTTACTGGCTTCTGAGAGCTGCCAAGACATTGCTGGATGGAGGCTCTGAGTGCAGAGGGAGAACCTCACTCGTGTCCCCCGCCTGGGGATGGGGCCCAGTGTCCAGGAACAGGCTGGGGCGGGAGAAGAAGCTTGGCCCTCTCTGTGTGTCTCCAGTGAAGGATAAAGAGGACACCCAGGTGGACTCCGAGGCCCGGCCGATGAAGGACGAGACCTTTGGCGAGTACAGGTGAGCTGGGGGCAGGAGCCTTGCCGGCCGGCCTCCCAGTACAATCCTTGCTTTCATATCTGACCCTGTCTCTTTCTCTTCTCTGTGCTGCTGGGTGATGTCAGGTCCCTGGAGAGGTAAGGCAGGGGTGCATGGGAAAACACTGTCAGACCCTGATGGCAGGGACCCTCCTGTGGACAGCGTGTGCTTGGGAGTTACACTGGTCCCCGCTTGCCAGGCTCTGGGCTCCCCCAGCCCTCTGGTCTAGTAGCTCACTGTTTTAAGGACAAACCAATACCCCCGACTCCTCCTCCACGCACTGACGCCAGCTTCCAGGCCTACCTGTCACCCTCTCAGCTCCCCCCCTCTCAGCTCTGCAAGGGCTGACAGCTGGATAGGTGCCCCTGTCTGGCTCGCCTACAGACAAGGAGCCAGGCCCCCCGAACCCCCAGGCTGAGTGCCCACTTGTTCCTTCACATCCACCGGGATCCTGCGTATGCCCAAACCTTGTCCCTCTGGTGGCGTGCATGCCACTTTCCCTCCTGGTGCGTGTCAAAGATGAGAACCTCTTCCCCATTGCATTGAAAATAAATGGAAGGAAGGCAGGACCCGGGCCACTGGGACCACACCATGCTCCCCAGCCAGGCCTCTTCCCTCAGGTTAGCACCTGCCAGCTCCTGCTGGGCTCCACTGGGCAGCCAACCACTCTCCCGTCCTCTGCCCCTGCAGTGACAACGAGGAGAAGGCCTTCGGCAGCAGCCAGCCATCCCTCAATGGAGACATCAAGCCCCTGGGCAGCGACGACAGCCTGGCTGACTATGGGGGCAGCGTGGACGTCCAGTTCAACGAGGACGGCTCTTTCATTGGCCAGTACAGTGGCAAGAAGGAGAAGGAGGCGGCAGGAGGCAACGACAGCTCAGGGGCTGCCTCCCCCATCAACCCTGCAGGGACCCTGGAGTAGTGGGGTCCGGCCAGGCAAGGCAGGCAGGGTGCAGCCTGGGGCTGGGCCGCAGGGGAGTCAGAGGCCAGGACCCCCATGCCCGATGCCCGCTCTGGGTCCCTGACCTTGGGACTGAGGCCCCTCCCTGCCTCCACCAGGCCGCGCCCCACCCTCTGGCCCTGGGCCCATGGGAGGCTTGAGTCGGGATCAGAGGAGAGAAGCTCACTGCCTAATCCCCTTCTGACTACCCGGTTCCCATTTTATTGCCAAAACCCAGCTGTACCCCTTCTTGGGCACACACTGCTTTGCTCTAGTTCGGGGGCCAGCCAATCACTCACATCAGGAGCCTTCAGGTGCTGCCTCACCAGCCTTTGCACAGAGAGGCCGGGGAAATGGGAGGCTGGAGAGGTGGGTGGAAGTGGGGACGGCCCCCAGAGGGGTTCTCTTCTCAGATGTCAGCCATGCAGCTCCCTCTCCCCTCAGGACCAGGGGCGGCACCTTCACCCCCAGCTACTCTCCGGCCGGCCTGGCTGGAACCGGGAATGGAACGCCGGGTCCCCACCATCTGCTCCCTTTTCTTTGCCATCTCTGCTCCAACCAGGTTGGGAGCTGGGCAAGCTGGCCACGGGTGCAGAGGAAGCCATCTGGAGAGCCCAGAGTCCCCACACGCCGGTAGCACCCCTCCTCCCGATGCCCACCCCACCTTGTGGCTGGCTTTCAGGAGCTCCATACACACGCTGCCTTTGGTACCCACCAGACAACATCCAAGTGGCCTCCATCACTGCCGGGGTGCAGGGTGGGCACACCTCCTCCCCACTGCTCCTGGCCCCGGCCTCTCCCAGCCGCCACCACCACACCCCAGGACTCCTTAGCCCGCCACCCCCAGTCTGAACAGTTTTCTTCCTCGGCCTTCCCCTCTGCCCACCTTGGGAATGTAAATACACCGTGACTTTGAAAGTTCCTACCCTTGCCCTTTCCCCATATGCCACTAGTGTGTAGGCAGATGTCTGAGTCTCTAGGTGGTTTCTAGGTTTTATAGCAATTAGCTTTGATGATCCCATCCCAGGAAAAATAAAAACAGACAAAAAAAAAAAGGAAAGATGGGTTCTCTCAGCTCTGCTGTGCTCCTGCCGGCAGCCCCTGTCTCCCTGTCTGCCTTTGCTTGGTCTGTGAATGAGCCCTCTACAAAAAAACAAAAGTATATATATATATGTACATAAATATCAGAATTATAACAGGCAAATAAAAACCTGGAAACGAAGAACCGTTGTCATTTCGCTGAGCACTTCCCCGGCCATGTCCCTTACTGGCTGCAGTAAGCCAGCTCCTATCCCCTCTGCTGGCCTCTGAAGAAGAAGCTCTAGGCTCTCTCCACCGCTGGGTCCCCCCTCATTCCTGCAGTGGGGGGCAGGCGTGGGAGCAGTGTGGCCAGGGCCCGGGAGCCTCTCTTCTGTCTGAAGTGACATAACCACCCTGTGCCCGCCTGGCTCCCTGTTTCAGCGCCCCGGTGGAGTACACCTCCCCAGTGCCCAGCCCTCCGAAGCAGTAAAACGCACTTTAAGTGAATGAGCACACACGAACCTCGAGCGGACCCACAGGGACAACCAGCCTGCCTTGGGAACTTCCCAGTCATTTCCTGGGCTCTCCCAGATGAGAGTCCCACGCCTTTCCCCCACCCCTGGCCTCTGCGCAGTCAGCAAGGGCCCTCGTTTCATCTTGAATTGAGTGAGTAGAAATCAGAAAAGAATTTCCCCAGCCCCTCGAATCCTTCACCCCAGCCCCTCCCCGAACGCTCTGTCCCCCCACGGGGTGGGCAGGCTGCAGTCCATCGAGGTCATCCCCTCCACCCCGGCACCTGGTCCCACTCCATGACCCACTCAAGGACTGTTTTCCTGTGTCTTCCTCCTCTTTCTGGACCTCTCATTTTTCTTTCTCTGTTGATCAGTCTTGAGGGCAGACGAACGAGCCGTAAGAGCTTCCATCACTAAAAACACCCGCTCCCGACCACGTCCTTCCTCCAGCTCTCGCCCCATTTCTCTGCTCTACTCCGCCCAATTTTTCTGCAAACCCCTTCGAGACTTGTCTACACTCATCATCCCTGCTTAATCCCCAGCTGTAGCCAGCATCTGCTTGTTGTCCCCAGTATAGGTCTTCTTGTTCTTACATAACAATAGCTGAAGATGTATTTCCCATCCTCCTTTGCACCTAGGTGGGGCCAGTGGAATGTGAGTGGAGGGGCAACCTCTGGGCTGTGCCCTTAAAGAAACAGAGCGTGCCTTTCCCTGTCCCACTCCATCTCCTCACCAGCGGGAAGACAGATGTGATAGTGGGGCCAGGAGGAGCCATCTCGGACCACTGAATGAAAGTTAGCTATTGAGGATGGCAGAGCAGCAACATAAAAGGACCTTGGGGTTCCGATGACGTGGAGCTGCCCTGTCTGCCCCGGGCTGCCTCCCTGGATGTTAAAATTAACGAATAGACGGCTTTTTTTTTTTTAGAGCAACTTCAGGTTACAGAAAAATTGGGCAGAGAATAGACGTTTCCCCTATAGAGTTCCTCGCTCCCTACCCTTAGCATTTTCCACTATCATTAACATCTGGCATTGGTGTGGGACATTTGTTACAACCGATGAGCCAATAGTGATAGGTTATTACTAACTACAGCTTACATTAGGATTCACTCTTGGGGTTGCATGTTCCCTGGATTTGGATAAATGTATCATGACACGGTGCACGCATCATTCAGAGTAATTTCACTGCCCTAAAAAATCCCTAAGAATGTCTTCATTGAACGTTAGCATACGCGAAATAAAGTGCGCACCTGAATTTTTTACCTGCACATCCACCACCACTCAGATCAAAGCTGTGGGACATTTGCATCACTGCAGAAAGCCCCGTCGTGCCTCCACCCGGCCAATACTTGTCTTGTGACACCATATTCATGTGACTGTGTCAATTCTTCTCTCCTGTTCATTGCTAAATACTACCCATAGTATGGATGCACCACAACCTATTAACCCATTTTCCCATTGATGGACATTTGGGTCGTTTCAGTTCTGTCTACTATGGAGAAAGTGGGTATATGCGGTCCTTTAGTCCTTTCTTGGACTTTGGGGTTACATGCCCTAGGAAGAGAGTTGCTGGGCCAGAAAGTGGGTGTACCGGTTATTAAATCGTACTGCCTCCTGAGTCCAACTCACTTTGCTGTCCTCTGCTTCCGATGCTGGAATGAGGACTCTGCAAATCACATTCGTGTTTTGCCAGCTGGCTCCGTCTGAGGTTCTGCTAACAGAGGGTGTTGGAGGGAGATTGCAAGGCTGGAGGAGGAAGGAGGGATGTGCTCCTTCCTGTAAGCATCACCCTAACAAAATATCTTCACCCTGGCAGCAAGCAGCTCATTTCCATGGCACCAACTGAATCCAATTTTCAGATTTCCCAACACTTACGAAAACAGTGTTATTGCATCCCAGCTCTGAGACACCAACAACAGCCAACCGGTGCCTCTCCTCCTCAGAGGTCTGGGTCCCAGGGCCACCACAGGGCTCTCTGCTGAGCTCAGAGATCCCAGCAGTAACTAGGCTCTGCCCCCAACGGAGACTGAGTTTCATCTGGAAGGGCCGCTCTCTTAAGTTACTAAGTTTGAGAAGTTACAGCCCCTTCCCTCTGTTCCAGCCTACGGGGTTCTGCTGTAATAAAAGACCATAAACCAAGTGGCTTAAACAACAGAAAAGTATCGTCTCCCAGTTCCAGAAGCCAGAAGTCCAGGATCAACGTGCGCTCAAGGTCACGCTCCCTCCGAAGCCACTAGGGAAGGGTCTGTCATCGTTTCCGCTTCCTGATGGGATCCATTCCGATCGAAAAGCTGATAATAGGAGTGGCGTCAGGTATCAGATCCCCAAAGAGGGCCTGTGGGGGTTGGTTTGTTCATTTACTTCTTCTGGCTTGAGAGCACCGTTAAGTTTCAGGACCCCACTTCTCCCCATCCAGTGCCCTGCCTTTCACGTGACAAATGTAGAAAGGCCGGGAATTCGACTGACATTGGGATTCTGTAACTCACAAGATTAAACATTGTGCCTGATTTTCTGCACTGTCAGCCCTATGGCTACAAAAAATAAGATAATTTTTAGGGCAGTCATGGAAGCTCTTTGCTTCCTTGCAAGGGGACACCTATTCTCCTCAAGACCCACTTCGAACATACCCCATGGCCATTAGACCTATAACTAGGGTCCAGTTTCAGCATGGTCCAAAGGGATAGCTACATGCTAAGACCCAGAAAGAAACAGCTTGTATAAGAATAGCAAAATTTTTTGCTAGTAATAGCAGGATTTTTTGCTAGTTAATACTGGTGGAATCTGGAGGAATCCGTATAGGAGTAGATTCTAAGGATGCTATGCCAAGGAGGTTAGAATGTAACATTGGGTTAGGCACAATTTATTGATGTGGGTGCATTCACTAAAGAATCTTCATTTAATGTTAGCCCGTGCAGCTGGACGGTACTCAAACTTAATTGGTTGGTTGACTCAAACTTGAACTCGACTATGGCCTAAATTCAATAATATCAAGATGCCAGAATGACCCCGGCTTTGGGAAAGAACCCAAAGGTTTAATTCCTAGCGGGCAACTACAGAGATTGTTGCCTTGAGCTTGAAAGTTGCAGTCATGGTGATATCTCTCATTTCCCCATTTGTCTATTTGACTGTGCGCAGAAGGTAGATGGATCTTGGAGAAAGACTGTGGATTAATGTAAGCTTAACCAGGCAGTGACTCCAAGTGCAGTTGCTGTCTCAAAGGTAGTATCTTTACTAAAGCAGAACATCACACCCCTGGGCCCCGCTATGCAGCTATTACCCTATCAAATATTTTACTCTATACCAATTTGCAAAGTCCACCAGAAGCACTCTGTTTTATTGGAAAGGCTAACAGTACAGCTTCCCGGTCTTGCCTAAGGGACATGTCATCTCTTCTTCTCTTTGACTGACATAATATAGTCCTTAGAGACTTTGTCCTACCATTCCTCACGATACCCACTGGTCCACTACACTGATGACATCATCCTGATGGAATCTGATGAGCAAGAAGCATAAAGTACTATAGGTGCCTTTGTAAGACATATGTAAACCAGAGGTAGGAGATATACCCCATGAAAATTTAGGAAAGTAAAACCTCAGTGGAGTTTCCAGGAGTTCAGTGTTCTGAAGCATGTAAAGATATCCTCTTCAAGGGGAAAGACAAGATGCTGCACCTTGCACAAGCCACCTCTAAAAATGATGTTTGGTGGACTCTTTTGGATTATGGAATTTATATCACACGTGTGTGTTACTTCGACCCATTTACCGTGTAACTCATAAGGCTGCCAGTTTTGTGTGGAGACCAGAACAAGAGATGTCTGTGCAGTGAGTCCAGACTGCAGCGCCAGCTACTCTTCCAATTGGGCCTTGTGATCCAGCAGATCCAATAACACTCAAGCGTCTGTGGAAAGTAGAGACACACTCTGTGGTGTCTCTGGCAAGGACAATCACTGTGCAGACCTGTGGGGGTTTGTAGAAAATCCACGCCTGCTTCTTCCAATAACCATTCTCCATTGACTTACTATCGGATGCTGGTAGAGACTGAATTCTTAAGACTATGGGTGACCACGTGACCTGAGTTATCCATCAGGAACTGAGTGTTCGACCTGTCAAGCCATAGGTTGGGCACGTGCTGCAATGCATCACAATGAATGAACGGGATTTTAGAGGTGGGAACCCAGAGCGTCTCAGAAAGCACAAAAAGTTGCACGAGCAAGTGCTCTGATTCCTTTGACACCAAGTCCTGCAGCATGGCCTCCTCTCCCTCAACCATGTCCGTGCTTCCTGGAATGTTTTGTAAGACCAGTTGACTGAGGAGGAAGTAACTCAAGCCTGGTTTGTAGATAATTCTGCACAATCTACCGGAAGTAGGTGGTTCAGCATTACAGTGCCACTGATGGGTGACCCCGAAGACTGTGGCAAAGGAAAATTCTCCAAGTAGGCAGAACCTTGAGCAGTACAGCTGACTGTCTATTCTTTAAAAAAATTTCCAGTTTTATTGAGATGTAATTGACATATACCACAATCGTGTAAGTTTAAGGTGTACGACGTGATATTTGGTACATGTATACGTCGTGACATGTTTACCTCAGTAAGGTTAGCTACCACATCCCACACCTCACAGAATTACCATTTTGTTGTTGGTGATGGTGAAAACATTTAAAATCTACTCTCATAGCAACTTGCAAATATACAATACAGTATTGTTAACCACAGTCGCCGTGCTCTATGTTAGATCCCCAGAACCTATTCATCTTATAACTGAAAGTTTGTCCCCTTTGACCAATATCTCCCCATCTCCCCTGGCAACCACCATTCTCCTCTCTGCTTCTATGAGTACAATGTTTTTAGATTCCACATGTAAGTGAGATCATGCAGCATTTGTCTCTCCGTGACTGATTTATTTCATTTAACAGCATAGTGCCCTCAAGGTCCATCCATATTGTCACAAATGGCAAGATTTCCTTCTTTTTATGGTTGAATAATATTCTATTATGTACACGCACTACATTTTCTTTATCTATTCATCCATTAACGAACACTTACGTTGTTTCTACGTCTTGGCTGTTGTAAATAACACTGCAATGAACATGAGGGAGCAGGTTTCTTTTAAATATCCTGTTTTCATTTCCTTTGGATATATTCTCAGAAGCGGGATTGCTGAATCATACGGTGGTTTTATTTCTAATTTTCTGAGGAACCTCCATACTGTTTTCCATAGTGGATGCACCAATTTACATTCCCATCAACGGT